>NW_026943823.1:1102500-1402500 GCF_035594765.1 Anolis carolinensis
TGTTCCTCCCATCCAAGGTCTCCTCCGGCACATCCCGCTGATAAGGATGCTTTCCAATAGGAAAAAAAAACCCCTTTTAATAGCTTTTTCATGCTGGCAGAAAGCACTTGGGTTCCTGCAGGCACTGGAAACAAAAGTCACCCCTCATCATTCCACAGAGGGTGCCTCCAGGTAACAACAGCCAGGCTACCTCTAAACTTCATGGCTACTCAATGCTATTCAAGCTTGAGCATTGCAACATCCACACTTGCTTCAAACAGACCAGGGTTCTTTCCCCCACCCCGGACATTATTCCACAGAGGGTGCCTCCAGGTAACAACAGCCAGGCTACCTCTATGCAGATACCCTCACTGATTGACTTTGCAAACTTCATAGCTACTCAATGCTATTCAAGTTTGCCAACGGCAACATTCACACTTGCTTCAAACTGACAAGGGTTCCACTGCCCACCCTGGACATCATTCCACAGAGGGCGCCTCCAGGTAACAACAGCCAGGCTACCTCTATGCAGAGACCCTCACTGACTGACTTTGCAAATTTCATAGCTACTCGATACTAATTCAAGCTTGAAAATTGTATCATCCGCACTTGTTTTAAACAGACAAGGATTCTTTCTCCCACCCTGGACATCATTCCACAGAGAGTGCCTCCAGGTAACAACAGCCAGGCTACCTCTAAGCAGACACCTTCCGTGATTGGCTTTGCAAATTTCACAGTTCCTCAATACTAATTCAAGTTTGCAAATAGCAAGGGAAAGGGGATGGAGAAAGAAGAAAGAGCCCCTTCCTTCTCACCTGGAATGGTGCTTGGACTTGCTGAGGGCTCTGCTGATGGCGGTGGGCGTGGAGCGTCTCCTGTGGACGATGGGCTTCATTTTCTGTGGGAGAGAAGCACAAGGTTGGCGGTGTCACCAAGACTCCATCTTTGCTCAGAAAGGGACAAAAGGCGGAGGGACACCAACAAAGACAGCAAGATGTCTGATGGCAAACCCAACCCAAGCTTTGCTCCAAACACAGAGAACCCAGAACCATCCAGGATGCTGAGGAACTCACTGAGGTGCCAAACGGGTTGAAACACCTTATGTGTACATATAGGCCTCCACCCATGGATTTCGTAGGGTTTTTTAAGGCAGTGGGTGCTTCGTAGAGCGCTGAACTTTAGAGGAGCTCTCCAAAGTCTTGCATGTATCTCAGCACCATGGATAGCTCCTGGTTCAGTCCAAAAATCATGCAAAACCTTGCTGTGTGATTGTGTGTGTGCAATTTCGGAGTGTTTTCTATCCAAGCTCCATCCTCTCTCCCTAAAAAGTCTGGTTTTCCATATCTCTGCCCATCCCAAGCAGGCGAGAAACCACATCTGGGAAATAACTTGCCCTGGAAAAGCCGGACTCATTGACGTGGGACTCGTAAAGCGGAGCAGGCCTGCACTGAAGGGAATGCATATGTGTGCAATAAAGTTATGGGGTGTTTGTTGTTGAGTCAGTTGGGTGTGGAGACCCTTTTAAGACCCTCCGGGCAATGCTTTGACCACTAACTTCTTTTATAAGGGGAGTCAACCACAATGATGTAGCTCTCTCAAGGATTTGGAGACAAACTCTGACTCCTTCCATGGCCTTGCCTTATGCATCCTCCTCCGATTTTGCATTATATTATTATGATGTTGACATTGACATTGACGTTTATTTATCTCCACAAAGAAGACTCAAAGCACCAGAAGATGACATCCTTTCTCAAGCAACGGAGATGGACTTCATTTGGCTTGGGTCACTAAAACATCCTGCATCCATGAAGAACCTGTTCTTCCAATGAGATGATGTGTCCTTGGGCTTCACATTTTATCATATAGGTTTTAGTGGACTGTTTCTGTGAGTGACTTTGGGTCTCACTCCAAGAGAACGGCAGCACACAATAAAACAGGCGAGCTTCCAAAATCAGATATGACTGAACATGGATTAGCTTGTACACAGATAGACTTCAGGTCCATGTTGGCTTGTGTTTGGTAACTGGCGACCATTCCTGCCCAGTTTGGTAGATGATTCCGTAATGGACTTCCTTGGAGACCTTCTTGGTGGCCTCCATCCAACTACGTTCTACCTGATCCTGATCTGCTTTATACATGTTGGCTTGTGTTTGGTAACTGGCAACCATTTCTGCCCAGTTTGGCAGATGATTCCATAATTGACTTCCTTGGAGACCCTCTTGATGGACTCCATCTAACTACGTTCTACCAAATCCTGATCTGCTTTTGTACATGTTGGCTTGTGTTTGGTAACTGGTGACCATTTCTGCCCAGTTTGGCAGATGATTCCGTAATGGACTTCCTTGGAGACCTTCTTGGTGGCCTCCATCCAACTACGTTCTACCTGATCCTGGTCTGCTTTTGTACATGTTGGCTTGTGTTTGGTAACTGCCAACCATTCCTGCCCAGTTTGGCAGATGATTCCTCAATGGCCTTCCTTGGAGACCCTCTACGATCCACCCCAATCCTGCTCGGCTTCTTCAACCAGCCACGATCCAAGCAGATGGATGGTCGGTTTGCAAACTTGGCTTTCTTATCCTCTTTGGCTGAGCCCTCAATGACGCCAACGGAATGGACTAGGATCCCAACTTTCCCTATTTGGGATACATATTTGCAAGGCCTCCTTATTGGCATCTGAGGAAGGACGGACCCTAGTTGAGGCAAGGATCATAAATCTCCACCTGAAGTGTTCCTGGACGCATGCGCTGCTTGGAAACCAAGGATGTCCATCTTCGAAATGATGCTTTCTTTAGGGAAAGAGTGTCCGTGGTGGTGCATATATAAAAGCATCTCCGTGTGCCATGACTCCCGTTATATCACGGACAAGGATGGAGAGGATTGTTTTGCAGGGAAGCGACCCCTGGGTTGCCGAGGGCCCCTCCGCCTCTCGCTCCGTTGCCGGGCGACAGACCCGCGTTTACCCAAACAGACGTCCCAGGCTCGCTGCGCTGTGTCTGCATTACTCATCCTAAAACTGCCAATCCGAGGCTCTGTGTTTCTTGGCAATGGAGGACCCGGAGCCGAGGAGCCTCATTCCAAACCCATGTATGGCCCGACTCTAATCGGGCCGGATTCCTGCTTTGCCCCAGCCTTGGCACCGGCTCCCTTGTTACAGACCGAGTCCAAAGCCCAGCAGCCTGTTCTTCTGACACACCTGGAAACAAAACTGGGGGCAAAACTGACGTCGGGCCAGGCTTCCCGAAAACCAGGACATTCCTGGTGAGCACAGGAACCGCTTGTGAAATTCTGCAAGGAGGTTGTGCAATTTTAAATGCAGATGGAACCACAAAATACTCGTAGTAGTAAGGACAAGCCCATGGCCAAGGGGGCACTTTAGGGGTTCAAACCACTCCTGAAATTATTCAGGTCAAAAATAAAAATCCTGGTTTATTCATAGATTTTAACAGGTGAACCAAATCCCCATGCTACCAAGTCTATGAGAAGCAAATATTAGAGTCCCTCCAGAATTGCAAGCACGATCTCAGCCAAATTTGGATTACAGTAGAGTCTCCAACATTCTGGATTATCCAATGCATTTTTGTAGCCAATGTTTTCAATACATTGTGATATTTTGGTGCTAAATTCGTAAATACATTAATTACTACATAGCATTACTGCGTATTGAACTACTTTTTCTGTCAAATTTGTTGTATAACATGATGTTTTGGTGCTTAATTTGTAAAATCATAACTTAATTTGATGTTTAATAGGCTTTTCCTTACTCCCTCCTTATTATCCAACATACTTGCTTATCCAACATTCTGCTGGCCCGTTTATGTTGGATAAGTGAGACTCTACTGTACTCACAAGGGGACATCTTAGAGATTCAAAGGTAAAGGTCTATGTTTTCCCCTGACATTAAGTCCAGTTGTGTCCGACTCTGGGGTTTGGTGCTCATCTCCATTTCTAAGCCGAAGAGCCGGCGTTGTCCATAGACACCTCCAAGGTCATGTGGCCATGGGCATGACCGCATGGAGCGCCCTTACCTTCCCGCCAGAGCGGTACCTATTGATCTACTCATATGCGCCTGTTTTCAAACTTATTTATTTATTTATTTACATCACTTTTACCCCGCCTTTCTCTCCGAGGAGACTCAAAGCGGCTTACAGTAAATAGGCAAAAATTCAGTGCCTAAAAACTATCTAAAAACAACAATTCATATAAAACAATCTACAAAACAATAGTTCATATAAAACAGATACCATTACAAAATAAAGTCACATTATATAAAATTTTAAGAATGTCCAAGATTAAAATCCATTCTGCTAGGTTGGCAGAAGCTGGGGCTAACAGCAGGAGCTCACCCCGCTCCCCGGATTCGAACCGCCGACCTTTCGGTCGGCAAGTTCAGCAGCTCAGCGGTTTAGGTTTCTACTTGAGCTCCAAAATGCCTAAAATGAACTTGGAACATAAAAGATGGGTCTCTCTCTGTCTCGTCCACAAATCACCGCTTAAACTAAAGGAGACGGTTGTAAATATTTATCTCGGCCACTTTAGACTAATTCCTCTCCGCTTGGCCCTTTTCCTCGTTCGTTCGTTCGTTCGTTCTTTCCTTCTTTCTCTCCGCCTGGATCCAAACTGTTTCTGGAAACTTGCAGAGCTTCAAAGCTCTAAATCCCTCTGGAAAGAGACTTTGGAGACGGGGCTCTTGTTTTGAAATGTTTGTGTTTTCTCTATGTTTGTGTTTTCCTTCTATTTGATTATCATTTTAACCTTTTCCAGGAAGCCACAGTTGCTCTGAGTCTGCAAAATCTTGAAGATGGGATGACTTGGAAGCCTATCATCCACAAAGTTTCCATAAGCGAAAGTCAGCTTGATGACAGTTGACTATTCTTAGGAATAGCCATTCGCTCTGAGTTTGGATCAAGCCACAAAATATCCAAGGAAATCCCAATTTCTACCACAACTGTTAATTACAACATCCTTTTAATAGTAATCCAAGCTTCTGCCGGCCCGTTTAGCTTGGATAAGTGAGACTCTACTGTACTAACCACCACCAATTCCTCAATACTTTATTTCCCATAACACCACACTTCTCCACAGCAATGCGTGACCGGGCACAGCTAGAATATCATATACATCAGGACAAATATAAAGTATGTGTCTTCAAACGAGGATATTTCAAAACTGGAAACACTTTGGATAAGGGATGCTCGGCCTGTGCCCAAATAGGAGGTTTGGGGCCATTTTTGAATATCTGCAAGCATCGTTCCACTCTGACAGCGAAGTCTTGCCAAACTGCATTTAGGAAGGTATGTAAATAAGAGCAGAGCCAGCTGTTCCTCACCGAGACGGCCGTTGAATCACTTGTTAAAGGTGACCAAAGGCAACAGAAGCGGCTACTGTGAGGGCAGATGGGGGCGTCAGAAAGGGCTCTGTGTCCAGGACCGGGAGAAAACCGCATTTCTGTGCACAAAATGCCCTCTCCAGGCCAAGGTAAATGCTGACGGGAGGTGCGCAGGGTCGTTTTGTTTTGATTTTTTAAAGCAAAGCAAATAAGTATTTCATCGGACGGCAATTTGGCGAAAATGGAGACTTCTGTGCATGAGCCAATGCTGTGGGATGGAAGAATGTAGCGCATTCCTTGCAACCTTTGGAGCAAAACCCATCCCATCCCTTCAAGTCAATCTCCACAGAATGCATCTACACTGCAGAGTTAGCGCAGTTTGGCACCACTTGAACGGCCATGGTTCAATGCTATGCAACCATGGAAGTTGTTGTTTGCACTTTTTGGTGGAGAAGGCTTGCGTAACTACAACTCCCAGGCACAACTTTCAGCATCTGGTTCCCATTAGAGCAGAACATTAATCCCTTTGTGCCGAGGGCGACCAATGGGACAACCTATGGCCATGAACTCAACCATTGGCGAGTCAACACTTCAGTAGACCCCATGGATTCAATGGTTTCACTCGACCCTACTAACAGTTTACTAATGAGACCAGAATTCAACAGGTGATGAGTCAACACTTAAGTAAGTCCCATGAATTCAATGAGTTTACTCTACTTGACCTTACTAATAGCTTAATGGTTGACAGGTGAGCCAATGTCTATTTAGATCCAATGGATTCAATGGGTCTACTCTGGTTGATAGTTACCAATGGGACCTGAATTCAACTGTTGAGTCAACACTTCAGTAAGTCCCATGAATTCAATAGGTTTACTCTACTTGACCTTACTAATAGCTTAATTGTTGACAGGTGAGCCAATGTCTATTTAGATCCAATGGATTCAATGGGTCTACTCTGGTTGATAGTTACCAATGGGACCTGAATTCAACTGTTGATGAGTCAACGCTTCAGTAAGTCCCATGGATTCAATGGGTTTATTCTACTTGACCCTACTAATAGCTTACCAATGGGACCTGAATTCAACTGTTGATGAGTCAGCACTTCAGTAAGTCCCATGGATTCAATGGGTTTACTCTACTTGACCCTACTGATAGCTTACCAATGGGACCTAAATTCAACTGTTGATGAGTCAGTGCTTCAATAAGTCCCATGGATTCAATGGGTTTATTCTACGTAACCCTACTAATAGCTTACCAATGGGACCTGAATTCAACTGTTAATGAATCAACGCTTCAGTAAGTCCCATGGATTCAATGGGTTTACTCTACTTGATCCTACTAATCGCACTGCTGGATTTAACCGATGACTCAGTGTCTATTTAAATCCAATTGATTCAGAGGGTCTACTTTGGTTGATGGTTACCCATGGGACCTGAATTCAGCTGTTGATGAGTCAACGCTTAAGTCCCATGGATTCAATGTTTTTACTTTGCTTAGCACCACCAACCGCATTCAACCGTAGAGCTGAATTTAAAGTTGGGCAGATGAGTCTATGTCAGTCTCATTGATTCAATGGGTCTCCTGCAGTTGAGGGTCATAATCAGACTGTCAAGTGAAACAACTTGTCTAAACTAAAACCTTGAACTAAAACTCCTTGTAATTCCTCTGAAAATAAATACTTGGAAGAGACCAAAGGCTTTTCTCCTCTCCAAACACGAAGCCTTCTTGGTTGGATCCCTCTCTGCTCCCGGCAGCTCCAAAAATGGCCTGGTTTTGCCGGAGAAGCACAAAAATAAATCCAGTCCCAAGGGAAACAATGCATCCCCTTCGATTCCCTTGGGATTTTGTCTCTGGAAGGACACAGAAAGCCTAACACTAACCTTCAGAGCAGGAGGCTTTGAGATATTTTCTTCCCAAAAATACTTTCAGTCTGTTTATTTCCAGCAAGAGGCTTAATAGAAGGAGAACTGCAAGAACGTTTGATGTGAATAATACAATGTTTAGCTTAGTTTATTCAATGCTTAGACTATATGTTTTTCACATACAGGACAAGCAAATCAATACATAAAAACCAGATTATTAAATACAAGGCGAAATACACCATTAAATTCTATATAAATCACTAGCTGTGCCCGGCCACGCGTTGCTGTGGCAAAGTGGTGGTGGCATTGGTTAAAAATTGTTGTGTAATTTTTATTTGACGTTATTTGCAATTTTTTATTAATTTTATTGTAAGTTATATTTTTATTTATTATATTTTATTATTTTCTTGTATTATTTTGAGTTATTTTCTGTTATTATAGTATTTTATTGTATTACTTTTTAGTGTTTTTTATTATTTTTTATTGGGTTGCTAGGAGACCAAGTTGGAGGAGCTTAGTCTTCTAACTGGCAGCAATTGGATAAAAGCAATTATTCTTCTCTCTCTAATTAGGACTTTATTTTTCTTTTCTTTTTGTTGTATCAACCTAGAGGCGTGGATGATGGGTTGTGTTGTCAAATTTCGAGGTTGGGGGGCCTGTAGTTTTGTTGTTTTGTGGGTCGCCGTGATGCCATCACTCTTTTATATATATATAGATTAAAATGCTAGCTAAATCAATGGCAAGAGGTACCCTTAAAATACTAAATGAACTAGCTCAAGGGTACCTATTGGCACCAACACTCTTTATATTTCAATGGCATGCACTCTTTAATCTATATTTGAATGACATAATACCTGCACTCTTGGGACCAGAATGTTTTCCACCCACAATAGGACCCAAGAAAATTTTTGTTTTATTATATGCTGATGACACGGTTTTAATCTCACTCACCGAAATTGGTCTGAGAAGGCTGCTCTCTAAGCTTGATATATATTTTTCTAAAGAAAAGTTGAATATCACCTATAATACAACAAAGGTAATGGTGTTTGGAAGATGGTCCATCAAGGGTCACCAAACTGAACAATGTCGGGAATCTAAGTACCTATAATAATACAATTTCCTTCACCGTAACCACACAATGGGTTTCCAGGGCTAAATGGAGATTCAGACTCTGGTCTCAAAGTCTGCACAACTTTGACCTAGTTTTCCTGGCAAGATTTATCCGCAAGGAGCTCGTCTCATACTGGCTCTTATATTCCAATGAAGGGTGATCCACTTCCGGAGGGTTTCTTGGCTTTACGAGAAGTCTTCCCTCGCGGAATACGCTTGGTCTGGAATGGCAAGGATGGAGTAGATGTCCTTTGTGGGCCCTTTCATGTGGTCCTCTGCAAGAAAAGACCTCCATATATTTTCCGTTCAACTGAATTTGGAAGAAATGTCCACCCAGCTGTTCCATGAAAGAAACTCATAAGTAGTCACGTTTTCTATCCAAACATGTGAGTCCGGTTCCTTCCATGTTAGAGATGCCTCGAATGCATTGCAGGCCTTCGGGGAGCTCTCCAAGGTGCTGAATCCACACAACGAGAAGCGGATTCAGGACCTCAAACAGCTCCTTTTCGAGCCCACAATAAAACCCGCTGTGGCTTCACTGCATCCTCTTTCCTCGAAGGACCATTTGGACAGCCTTCCTCGGTCCCTTTCGAACATTGTCTCCCATTTTCATGGGTGCAAATACTTTCATTTTGCAAAGCTCGAAGAAGAGAAAATTGTGCACATCTCTAGGTGAGTGACTTGTTGCAGTTTCGACAGGTTCATTTATACGTTGCAATGACTCTTTGTATGCATTTGCATAGCTAGTGTCTTCCTTCCCTTCTCACCCTCTGCTTGTCTTCTGGCTAAAACTCAGTTGGCTGGATTACATATATTCAAATATAGTACATATTGCATATACTGCGTTATGTACAAATGGACCTATTCCAGAAATCTGAAGGAAATCCAAAACACTGCAGAGTGAACCTTGTAATATGCCATTTTGGAAATCAACCCCAATAAACCAGGATTCCTGTAGTTCTCCAGGGTATCAGGATCCTGTGTTTTCAAAGGTTGTGGGTCAAATGCACAGAGAAACTGGGTTTGTATGCAAAAACCCAATAAAACAAAACAGGGCTCCTACAAAATTTTATTTATTTATTACAACATTTATATCCTGTTCTTCTCACCCGAGAGGGGACTCAGGGCGGCTTACAATAAACACACATATAAGAATTATACAATACACTATAAATCAGATTAAAAATTATTAACTTATATCAACATTCATAAAAACATTCTAAAATACAAATGGGTGTGTAATGGGGTCAAATTTGGAGATCTAGCATGACAGTTTGTTATGTGTTGTCGAAGGCTTTCATGGCCGGGATCACAGGGTTGTTGTATGTCTTTCGGGCTGTCTGGCCATGTTCCAGAAGCACTCTCTCCTGACGTTTCACCCACATCTATGGCAGGCATCCTCAGAGGTTGTGAGGTATGGAGAAACTAAGCAAGGAAGGTTTATATATATATCTGTGGAAAGTCCAGGGTGAGAGAAACTCTTGTCAGTTGGAGGCCAGTGTGAATGTTGTAATTAATGAAGCTATTCAATGCTAATTTAGGTGATTAACTGCAACATTCACGCTGGCCTCCAACTGACAAAGAGTTCTTCTTTCACTCTGGATTTTCCACAGATACAGTAGAGTCTCACTTATCCAGCACTCGCTTATCCAATGTTCTGGATTATCCAACGCATTTTTGTAGTCAATGTTTTCAATACATCATGATATTTTGGTGCTAAATTCGTAAATACAGTAATTACTACATAGCATTACTGCCTATTGAACTACTTTTTCTGTCAAAGTTGTTGTATAACATGATGTTTTGGTGCTTAATTTGTAAAATCATAACTTAATTTAATGTTGAATTAGCTTCTCCTTAATATCTCCTTATTATCCAACCCATTTACGTTGAATAAGCGAGACTCTACTGTATTATATAAACCTTCCTTGCTTAGTTTCTCCATACCTCACAACCTCTGAGGATGCCTGCCATAGATGTGGGCGAAACGTCAGGAGAGAATGCCTCTGGAACATGGCCAGGTAGCCCAGAAAACACACAACAACCCTATTATTATTATTATTATTATTATTATTATTATTATTATTATTTTATTATGACACAGCAAACAAGATAGATATGCTGGATTTCATATCACAAAATCACAAGTCGAACACTTCCCAAGTGTCTAGGACTGTGTGATGTATTATTATTATTATTATTATTATTATTATTATTATTATTATTATTATTATTATTCCTCACAACCTCTGAGGATGCCAGCCATAGATGTGGGCGAAACGTCAGGAGAGAATGCTTCTGGAACATGGCCAGGTAGCCCAGAAAACACACAACAACCCTATTATTATTATTATTATTATTATTATTATTATTATTATTATTATTTTATTATGACACAGCAAACAAGAGAGATATGCTGGATTTCATATCACAAAATCACAAGTCGAACACTTCCCAAGTGTCTAGGACTGTGTGATGTATTATTATTATTATTATTATTATTATTATTATTATTATTATTATTATTATTCCTCACAACCTCTGAGGATGCCTGCCATAGATGTGGGCAAGCAGCTATATGCACAGATGTCTATTATATACAGCAAAAAGGAAAAAAGGAAAAGTATGGTATATATTATACTTTAAAGTAAGTTATAGTTCTATATTTCCTCAAGTGATATAATCACATATATTATGACTGTAATATCAGTTTATATATTCCAACTGTACAGATAAGTACATATTTCAATGTCCAGTTTTAACAAATATAATCTTGATAATGTTCTCAAGGTTTGTGATACTCTTCTTCAAAAGAGTGGGCAAAACATCAGGAGAGAATGCCTCTGGAACATAGCCAGACAGCCCGGAAAACATACAACAACACAGTTTTTTATGTCCTACAAAAATCACCAATTTCACTGCAGAGGCATTGCTTGACATGGCATTGGTCCATTTACTGACATTGTTTAGCAAGGTTTGCAAAGCATAACTTGCACCTGAAGGATGAGATATTTCAGGTGAGTTTTGTGCTCAACGTACATGTCAATTCACTCCTGGTTGAGGTTACATCTTCAGGTGCAAACTTCTGGGGAAAATGGGACCAAGATTCAAAGAGAGGCGGCAGAAGGTTGGACTAGATGGCCTTGATGGTTCCTTCCAAATCTGTGGTTCAATGCTATTCTAGGACCCCGAAAGCGGGACCGGTACAGCACCTCCTTTCGCAAAATAGGTTTGCAGATTTCTTGCAGAAAACTGGTGAGAGATGAGGAAGCAAAGGGAGATCTGCAATAGGAAGCGAACCCTCTCCCGGTTTCCTTGAAGGGCATTGTCTGCCTCCGGCCGGACCCACATACTTCGCATCAGGCCCCTTTCCTGGAACTGCCGTGCCGACAAACCAGAGCTCTTCGGCGTGAGGCCTCCGGGAGGGAAGCCTCGCAGGGTTTATTTATACACAGACTGGGCGTTGTGACCAGAAACAGCTGGGAAACCGGTCAAGATAAGGCTCCCCTTTGTGGGTCAAGGGGCCCCGATGCCTTTCGGACCTGGAGATGCCAAGCGAAACAGGAAAGCCAGCCTGCCTTTGGGCCAATGAGTCCCTCCGAGGAGGAGAAGATAACCCACATAATGGGAAGGGGTCCCTAAAGGTCATCTAGCCCAATAATAATAATAATAATAATAATAATAATAATAATAATCAGCTGATGACCCAAAATGCAGACTGTGCAAGGAAACCAACGAAACCATGGATCATCTCCTCAGCTGCTGTAAGAAAATCGCACAGACAGACTACAAACAGAGGCACAACTCTGTGGCCCAAATGATTCATTGGAACTTATGCCTCAAGTACCACCTCCCAGCAGCAAAGAACTGGTGGGATCACAAACCTGCAAAAGTCTTGGAAAATGAGCACGCAAAGATACTGTGGGACTTCCGAATCCAGACTGACAAAGTTCTGGAACACAACACACCAGACATCACAGTTGTGGAAAAGAAAAAGGTTTGGATCATTGATGTCGCCATCCCAGGTGACAATCGCATTGACGAAAAACAATAGGAAAAACTCAGCCGCTATCAGGACCTCAAGATTGAACTTCAAAGACTCTGGCAGAAACCAGTGCAGGTGGTCCCGGTGGTGATGGGCACACTGGGTGCCGTGCCAAAAGATCTCAGCCGGCATTTGGAAACAATAGACATTGACAAAATCACGATCTGCCAGCTGCAAAAGGCCACCCGACTGGGATCTGCACGCATCATCCAAAAATACATCACACAGTCCTAGACACTTGGGAAGTGTTCGACTTGTGGTTTTGTGATATGAAATCCAGCATGTCTATCTTGTTTGCTGTGTCATATTAAAATACATTCTAATAATAATAATAATAATAATAAACTTTATCTATACCCCGCCACCATCTCCCCACGGGAACTTGGGGCAACTCACATGGGGCAAAGCCCAACTAGCACAATTTACAAAAACAACAGCATAAATACATTGAACAATATACAAAAAATAATAAAACACAGTAAGACAATAAAACAAGAGTTAATACAGCAGTAAATCAATCAACCACCAAGTACAATTCAGTCGACTTCATAGACGACAAATTTGACAGGAAAAAGTAGTTCAATACACAGTAATGCTATGTAGTAATTACTGTATTTACGAATTTAGCACCAAAATATCATGATGTATTGAAAACATTGACTACAAAAATGCGTTGGATAATCCAGAACGTTGGATAAGTGAGTGTTGGATAAGCGAGACTCTACTCTATCTATCTATCTATCTATCTATCTGTCTGTCTGTCTATCTTTCTATCATCTATCTATCATCTTTCTATCATCTTTCTATCATCTATCTGTCTGTCTGTCTGTCTGTTTATCTATCATCTATCTATCTATCATCTATCTATCTATCATTCATCTATCTATCATCTATCTTTCTATCATCTGTCTTTCTATCATCTATCTATCTATCATCTATCTTTCTATCATCTTTCTATCATCTATCTGTCTGTCTGTCTGTCTATCTATCTATCTATCATCTATCTATCTATCATCTATCTTTCTATATCTATCTATCTATCATTCATCTATCTATCATCTATCTTTCTATCATCTGTCTTTCTATCATCTATCTATCATCTATCTGTCTGTCTGTCTGTCTATCTATCTATCTATCATCTATCTTTCTATCATCTATCTATCTATCATTCATCTATCTATCATCTATCTTTCTATCATTCATCTATCTATCATCTATCTATCTATCATCTATCTTTCTATCATCTTTCTATCATCTTTCTATCATCTATCTGTCTGTCTGTCTGTCTGTCTGTCTGTCTATCACCTATCTTTCTATCATCTATCTTTCTATATCTATCTATCATTCATCTATCTATCATCTATCTTTCTATCATCTGTCTTTCTATCATCTATCTATCATCTATCTTTCTATCTATCTTTCTATCATCTTTCTATCTATCATCTGTCTGTCTGTCTGTCTGTCTATTTATCTCTCTCTTCACCGACCGACCTGCCAGTAAAGAAGATTCCAAACTAGGACAGAAGCAGTAGGACTGTGTTAGGAGACCCCCGAGCTCTCCCCCAGCCCAGGCTGAGCCCCACACCGGACTTGTGGAGGGTCCTGTTGGCCGACTCCAGCTCCCATCATCCCCATGCCAAGAGGCGCTGTGTCCCACTGACCTGGTGGTGGTGCTGCTTCTGGAGGGCGGCGGGGGAGGGGGCGCGCTCTTCTCCGGCCCCCGCGGGACCCCAGTGGGCTCTCTGCTGCGGGGTCATGCTGCCCTCCAGCCCCTTCTCCTCCTTCTCCTTCCCTTCTTCCTTCCCTGGGAAGGAAGGAAGGGAAGGGAAGGCAAGGCTCCGCTCGGGACGTGGCTCCGGCTCCAGACCCGCCCGCCTTCCTCCTCCTCCTCCTCCTCCTCCTCTTCCTCCCAATTGCAGCCAAGAGGCGGGTCTGCTCCAAAGACAAGCCCAGGCATCCTCTATGGGCAGCCCTATAGTTGTTGTTGTTGTTCTTGTTGGGTTTATTTATACCCCGCTTTTTCTCTCCACACACAAGGAGACTCCAAGCAGCTATGTACCCATTCTTAGTATTAGTATTATTATTAGTAGTAGTACAGTAGAGTCTCACTTATCCAAGACTCGCTTATCCAAGCTTCTGGATTATCCAAGCCATTTTTGAAGTCAATCTTTTCAATACATTGTGATGTTTTGGTTCTAAATTCGTAAATACAGTAATTTCTACACAGCATTACTGTATATTGAAATACTTTTCTGTCCAATTTGTTGTCTAACATGATGTTTTGGTGCTTAATTTGTAAAATCATAACCCAATTTGATGTTGAATAGGCTTTTCCTTAATCCCTCCTTACTATCCAACATATTCGCTTATCCAATGTTCTGCCAGCCCGTTTATGTTGGATAAGTGAGACTCTACTGTATTATTAGTATTATTAGTAGTAGTAGTACAGTAGAGTCTCACTTATCCAAGCCTACCTTATCCAAGCTTCTGGATTATCCAAGCCATTTTTGTAGTCAATGTTTTCAATACATTGTGATATTTTGCTACTAAATTCGTAAATACAGTAATTACAACATAACATTATTGCGTATTGAACTACAGTAGAGTCTCACTTATCCAACATAAACGGGCCAGCAGAACGTTGGATAAGCGAATATGTTGGATAATAAGGAGGGATGAAGGAAAAGCCTATTAAACATCCAATTAGGTTATGATTTTACAAATTAAGCACCAAAACATCATGTTATACAACAAATTTGACAGAAAAAGTAGTTCAATACACAGTAATGTTATGTTGTAATTACTGTATTTACAAATTTAGCACCAAAATATCACAATGTATTGAAAACCTCGACTACAAAAATGCGTTTGATAATCCAGAACGTTGGATAAGTGAGTGTTGGATAAGTGAGACTCTACTGTACTTTTTCATCCAATTTGTTGTGTAACATGATGTTTTGGTGCTTAATTTGTAAAATCATAACCCAATTTGATGTTTAATAGGCTTTTCCTTAATCCCTCCTTATTATCCAAGATATTCGCTTATCCGAGCTTCTGCTGGCCCATTTAGCTTGGATAAGTGAGACTCTACTGTATTTACCTATTAGTATTAGTATTTGAGGGCAGGAAGGTAATGGCGCTCCATGCAGTCATGTCGGCCACATGACCTAGGAGGTGTCTACGGACAACGCCGGCTCTTCAGCTTAGAAATGGAGGTGAGCACCAACCCCCAGAGTCAGTCACGACTGGACTTAACGTCAGGGGAAAACCTGTACCTTTATTAGTATTAGAATGTATTATTACTGATATTAGGAGCCCCGGTGGCGCAGTGTGTTAAAGCGTTGAGCTGCTGAACTTGCAGACCGAAAGGTCCCAGGTTCAAATCCTGGGAGCGGAATGAGCACCCGCTGTTAGCCCCAGCTCCTGCCAACCTAGCAGTTCGAAAACATGCCAATGTGAGTAGATCAATAGGTACCACTCCAGCGGGAAGGTAACGGCGCTCCATGCAGTCATGCCAGTGGCCACATGACCTTGGAGGTGTCTATGGACAACGCCGGCTCTTTGGCTTAGAAATGGAGATGAGCACCAACCCCCAGAGTCGGTCACGAAACCTTTACCTTTTACTATTACTGATATTATAACTCAAAAGCAGCTAAAGTAAAGCTAAAGGTTTTTCCCTTGGCACTAAGTGTACTCAATTCCGACTCTGGGGGTTGGTGCTCATCTCCATTTCTAAGACGAAGAACCGGCGTTGCCCGTAGACACCTCCAAGGTCATGACTGCATGGAGCGCCGTTACCTTCCCGCCGGAGCAGTACCTATTGATCTACTCACATTCCCATTTCCGTAGACACCTCCAAGGTCATGTGCCCACTGGCATGATTGCATGGAGCGCCGTTACCTTCCCGCCGGAGCAGTACCTATTGATCTACTCACACTTCGGCTTAGAAATGGAGATGAGCACCAGAGTCCCAGAATCGGACATGACTAGACTTTACCTAACACGGAAGAAGTATAATACAATATAACAGGAGTTTCTCCAGTTCATCCAAGGTCTCCGTTGTCGGCCGTGGCATCCGCTCCCATCACAATGGATGGAAAAGGCATATTTTTAGTTCATCTCCCAATTATTTTTTATTATTTTAAGGATAGCTGAACTTTGTTGGTAAATATTTTGGTGCGTCGTCATTCGCTCAGGAAACAGATCTCAATGCCGGCCACAAAAGGGACGCGCCAGGAAACTTTTCTCTCTCCATACTATCCAACTCCCGGCAAATATTGTGCAGCTCTTTTAAATGGAGGAAAATACTCTTTTATTTCTACGGGAGCTTATCAAGTCCGGTGGGTTCCCCGGGGAGAGTCTATTTAGTTCCGAAATGGCCATAACTATTTTCGGCTTGTTCCTTTCCATGGATAATTTTACTTTGAAAAAGGAAGGGACCCCCTCGTTGTTTTGGAAGCGAGAACCTCGAATGTGGAATCTGGTTATAAATGGAAACACCCTTTCCGGTTACCCTTGATGCTTCCCTTGAAAAGTTATTTTGCCTCAAAACTTAGGATCACCTTGTATCTAGGATGTCTGGCATTTTGTGTATTTTAAATAGGCGTTAACTATTTCTTTAGCATTTATTTTTTAAAGTGGTTTGTGCTGGTATTATCTTTGTGAGCTGCCACTTGTGATACCGAGTCCTTGATAAGAGTACTTCCTCATTCTTCCACACACTGGTGGAAGTTTTATGGGGTTAAAACTTTAAAAAAAACTTTAAAAATTAAAGTTTTAATTAAAACTTTAAAAATTAAAGTAATTAAAAATTTTTTAAAAAAGTTAAAGTTAAAACTTTAAAAATTAGTTAAATTAGTCTCCCTACATAAAGTGGTACCTAAATATCCTACTCGACAGATGCAACTGTCTTCCGAGCTGCTTAGGTCAATCGTGAGCTAGGCTATTAAATGGACGGGAACTCAATCCAACCCGAGCTTCGATCTCATGACGTCTCGGTCAGTAGTGATTTATTGCAGCTCGCTACTAACCAGCTGTGCCACAGCCCGGCCACATCAATATGTAGATGTTGAAGCGCATAGCGGACAGCAAACATAGCAAGACACTCACACAACGAAGATGGGCGATGGATTACAGATGCAGAGAGATCATGGCATGGTATCAAAGACAGCAAGCACATGATTTTAAAGAAAACACACACGTATATATATATATTGTTCTCAGTGAAAGATTAACTGATTCCCTTTGGAATGTGTAGTTTCCTAACCAAGTCCATTGCAGGCAAGTGGGATGCTGTTGCTTTGATATGGTGAAACTTCATAAAGTGATATATATATATATATAATGTACATTTGTAGGACTGAGTAAACAACAAAACCACTGAACCAAATCACACCAAATTTGGCCACAAAAGACGTAATCATCCAATCTATGTCTTTCAAACAAAAAAAAACCTAGAAAAAGTAAAGTCCAAATTAGAAGGCCGAGGAAGAGCCATTTTTGACCCTGTCTGCCGGTCAGAAGGGTAGGACTGAGTTAACAACAAAACCACGGGGCCAAATCACACCAAATTTGGCCACAATACTCATCACTTTCCAAGGAGTGACCCTGCAGCTTCAAAGCCTGGCTGCTTCATACCTAGGGGACTCCATTGTTGGACAACTTGGAATACCACTGAATATTCTTGCAGCTTCAAAGCCTGGCTGTTTCATACCTAGGGGACTCTATTGTTGGCCAACTTGAATACTACTGAATACCCTTGCAGCTTCAATGCCTGGCTGCTTCATACCTAGGGACTCTATTGTTGGCCAACTTGAATACCATTGAATAGCCTTGCAGCTTCAAAGCCTGGCTGCTTCATACCTAGGGACTCTATTGTTGGCCAACTTGAATACCATTGAATAGCCTTGCAGCTTCAAAGCCTGGCTGCTTCATACCTAGGGACTCTATTGTTGGCCAACTTGAATACCATTGAATAGCCTTGCAGCTTCAAAGCCTGGCTGTTTCATACCTAGGGACTCTATTGTTGGCCAACTTGAATACCATTGAATAGTCTTGCAGCTTCAAAGCCTGGCTGCTTCATACCTAGGGGAATCCTCTGTAGGCCACCTCGAATGCCACAAAGAAAACCCCACTTATGCCACAGCAACACGTGGCCGGGCACGGCTAGTGTATGTATGTATGTACGTATGTATATATAGGTTTCACGACAACAGTAACACGGAGCCATGGCAGCTAAAGTGGTATCAAAGTGCATTCAATCCCAGTGTGGAGATGCGCCCATTCAGGCTTGGAGGAATATATTACCACGGCTGCAGAACTTTGCCTCGTCCTCAAAGAAAGCCAAGCGGATGCCTCCTCCTTCCTCTGCCACGTCACATCCACACGCAACATAAATACAAACAAGGGCCGAGGCCAAGGCGTCTGTCAGCCAAATGGCATCTCCGGTGGTGCCGCCCTGCTTTTCCAGACAGGATCCCTTATTAGTATTATTTTTACTATTTTGCAGATTTTCTCCTGCGTCCAAGAGGAAGATGGGCTTGGAGTGGAGCATGGAGAGCGGCCAGAGCTTGAGGCCGGCCAGGGCAAAGAAGCCCCTTCCGCCCCAAAAGTCAAGGGAGGCCGGACATTGGATTCTAAGCCAAAGAGCTGGAGTTGTCCATAGGCATCTCCAAGATCATGTAGCCATAGGCATGATTGCACGGAGCGCTATCACCTTCCCGCAGAAGCATTACCTATTGATCTACTTACATTTGCAGGTTTTTAAACTGCTAGGTTGAGCCGAAGCTGGGGCTAACATCAGGAGCTCACCCCACTCCCCAGGTTCGGCCAGCAAGTTCATCAGCTCAGTGGTTTAATCCGCTGCACCACCGGTGGCTCTGCTATAGTGATTTAATTATGTGCAATTACTATAACAAAATAGTAACGAAATTCCATTACTCTCGTTATACTGAGTTTTTCAGTAAGTAGCCTTTAGGAACACTTTAGAGACAACGCACCAGCACTTCCCAGTTTTGTGATGAGTTTTGAACCCTTATTTTAATGGATCGCACACCCCAAGGAGCCACCTCTGCTGCAGCTCCTCTCCGAGGCTTGCGTTGGTGATGTATAATAATAATAATAAGACTTGATTTGTATTCCGTATACAATGCGTAGTTTTCCCCAGGAAGGCGGGTCGTGGCCGGAGATCCATTTGGGATGTTTCCCTTCCGAGGAAACTGGGGCAAAAGGGAGCGCAATGGCCTCAGCAGGTAATTCCAAGGCCTTTAGGGCCGGAATATTTCCCGCAGATGGAAAGCGTTATTTGGGGCGAAGTGCTGCCAATCATGACCGAGAGGCCCAGGAATGCCCGAGCCAGCCAGGGAGACACCCAAGTTAACCCCAATCCTGGCCGCTTTGCTGGTGCGTCCGAGGAATCAAGGGAGGCTTTATTCTATACTGGAGGCACTCGGATGCATTCGTGGATGGAAAAAAACTCAGGTCGGGCTTGGGAGGCTTTTCATGGTTTGGAAATTCAACTGCTGGGAGCCTTGAATGCAAACGTCCATGATATAGGGGAGAGGCATTTTTTAAATTTCTATAAGGATGTCGGGTAGAGATGGAACCAATATTTATTCTGCCTCGCCTCAAGCAGAATATATTATTATTGCCATATGTAAGCCACCTTAGGGTAAATTAATAAATTATTGTTGTTGTTGTTGTTGTTGTTATTGTTATGCTTCTCCAAGGACTAGAACAGCCAACCGCATTTGAAGTTAACCCAAAGAGGTTAACTGTTTCCAGATCAAGGTAAAAGGAACAGAATATTATTCCTCCTGGTTTCCTATAAGAAATGGGATCAGAAACATTGAATCAAAGAAAAGACGGATGGAGAGCAGAATGGAAGGCGAGTCTTTACAACCAAGCGATGGATCCTTGCAAATTGCAGTCACGTGATATCCGAAGGGCGAAGCTGGAGATTTGCTGGGCAAAGAAGGAAAAGCACCCATATCAGAGATCCCATTAGATCCACTGGCTTTGTTATTTTTTAGCTGGCTGATGGCTTTGCTGAATTCCTCCCATAACCTCGATCCACAGCAATCCAAGTGGGGTCAAGTGGTATTTGTTCTACAGCATCCATGCAATATTGACCAGTAACCATCAGCATCCATGCCATCGTAGTCCCTCTTTCTCTAACTGGAACCAGCGCTTTCCTTTTGGAAGGGAAGCGGCAGATGCTCACAAGATGTTCTCCAAGGAGCTGGATGTTCACCAGCAGCGGAAGAGAGAACAGGCTCCGGTCCAGGCGTCGCTAAGCGTTGCACGGAATATCTGAATGCGGAGGAATGTTGCGTCGGCACGGAGCAACCGCTCTCCGGAATGGCAGTGTTGCGCAATGCACCTCAATGTGCACAATGCCTGTGCCATTCTGCCAAATACGTCGGTTGTGTGATGGAGAACAATCATATGAGTTATACACTGTGCTGAAGATTCATCGTAATCTCAAACCGACAACTAACACAGTAATGTTCATGCATGGAAGTGCAAAATGTTTCATGGAGAGTCTCCATTCATTTCTTACACACAAAGCAGTCCTTTGCATGAAACGAGAGTCTTTTTTTTTTTCATGGGATGCCAGTCCTGCTCAATTCCAAAATGGAAGGAATTCTGGAATTCTGTGATCAGGATCCTGACTTTTACGTCAATATGGCTCAAACTGATTTAAGCGGCATGCGCAGTCAAGAGGAATGTGCAATAACCCATTTGCCCTCCCATAGTGGGACTTCCTGAGCAAAAAGACTTCCAAATGCATCCCACATTATTATTATTATTATTATTATTATTATTATTATTATTATTATTATTGCTGTTATTGTTGTGTTGTTGATATGCCCTCCTACAGTGGGACTTCTTGAGAAAAAGACTTCCAAATGCATCCCACATTATTTATTTATTTATTTATTTATTTATTTATTTATTTATTTATTATTGACACAAAGACATAGTATGACACAGCAATCTATATGCTGCATTTTGTATCATAAAATCACAAGTCGAACACTTCCCAAGTATTTAGGACTATGTGATGATGGAGATGATGATGATGATGATGATGATGATGATGACGACGACGATGATGATGATGATGATGATGATTATTATTATTATTATAGAGTATCACTTATCCAACGTAAACGGGCTGGCAGAACCTTTATCTTGGATAATAAGGAGGGATTACGGAAAAGCCTATTAAACATCAAATTAGGTTATGATTTTACAAATTAAGCACCAAAACATCATGTTATACAACAAATTTGACAGAAAAAGCAGTTCAATATGCAGTAATGTTATGTTGTAATTACTGTATTTATGAATTTAGCACCAAAATATCATGATATATTGCTGCTATATTATTATTATTATTATTATTATTATTATTATTATTATTATTATTGCTGTTGTTGTTGTTGTTTTGCCCTCCCACAGTGGGACTTCCTCAGCAAAAAGACTTCCAAATGCATCCAACATTGTTGTTGTTGTTGTTGTTGTTGTTGTTGTTGTTGTTGTTGATTTGCCTTCCCACAGTGGGAATTCCTCAGCAAAAAGACTTCCAAATGCATCCCACATTATTGTTGTTGTTGTTGTTGTTGTTGTTGATTTGCCCTCCCACAGTGGGACCTCCTCAGCAAAAAGACTTCCAAACGCATCCAACATTGTTGTTGTTGTTGTTGTTGTTGTTGTTGTTGTTGATTTGCCTTCCCACAGTGGGACTTCCTCAGCAAAAAGACTTCCAAATGCATCCCACATTATTGTTGTTGCTGTTGTTGTTGTTGTTGTTGTTGATTTGCCCTCCCACAGTGAGACTTCCTCAGCAAAAAGACTTCCAAATGCATCCAACATTGTTGTTGTTGTTGTTGTTACTCTGTCTTTTTCTTTATGGCTCAGCTGCAAAGCATTGACCAATCCCAAAACAAACCCCGCTAAATGCAAGATACATAGGAGAGGAAAAGCATGTGCTACCAACCGATCGGTTTCTTCTCATTCAGGCCACCAAATACATTGAAGATCTTGCAAACCCCTGAACCATCTGTATTATATTAGAGACTGCTTGCAAACCCGAACATTTTATTCCAGATCGGAGATGTATTTGAGGTTGAAACAATGTGCAATGAAAGGTATGGAATAAGAATGATGCAGGGACTGGAAGGAAAACTCTTTAACACAAATACTGAGATATTTGGCGCGTCGGCCAAGGAAATGCAGCATATTTCAGAAGACAGAAAGCCCGTTAATGCGACGCAGATGTGAAATCCATCTCCTCGTGGGTGTCGACAGGATGTGCTCCTTCGGCCTTATGAGCCGAATGGGACAGAGCCGTGGGTGCGGCCTGTGCAAAATCCCCAAAACCTAAGAGACGTTGTAGAAATAAATAATAATAATAATAATATAATAAAATAATAATAATAAAACTTTATTTATACCCCGCCACCATCTCCCCAATGGGGACTCGGGGCGGCTTACATGGGGCCATGCCCAAGACAATACAATATAACCATAACATAATACAATTAAATAATACATTACATAAAATAAACAGTACAACATAAGATCGAAACTGGATATTTGCAGCATTTGGCAGCAACAGCAACGGGAGGAGGAAGAGCCTCCAAAATTCTTTATTGGAGACATGAGAGACATGGATAAATATGTGAAAGGAAGAAGGAGAGGCTTCCTTTCTGCTGCCTTGGAGATTAGGACTATTATTATTATTATTATTATTATTATTATTATTATTATTATTATTATTATTTATTTTTGTATCCCGCCTCCATCTCCCCGAAGGGACTCGGGGTGGGTAACATGGGGCCAAGCCCGAATAATTACAATAAAACAGAATAAAATACATTCTTAATACATAGTTTGTTTGCCAGAAGGTCATGGGGGACTTTGTCGACTCCTATGAATGCAGCCTGGAATTGCACTGGCCTTTTTCGCTGCAGCATGACAGCTCGAGCTCAGCTTGTGGCCTACTAAGGTTCCTGGGTCCCTTTCACATCATAGACTATACATATAATGACTTCCTTAAGACACTACATTCCACCGGGTGGTGGCTGGAATCGTATTGGCCGTTTTCGCTGCAGCATGACAGTTAGCTCGAGCTCAGCTTGTGGCCTACTAAGGGTCCTGGGTCCCTTTCACATCATATACAATACATATAATGACTTCCTTAAGGATCATTACATTCCTACGGGTGGAGGCTGGAACGGCATCGGCCTTTTTCGCTGCAGCATGACAGTTAGCTCAAGCTTGTGGCCTACTAAGGCTCCTGGGTCCCTTTCTCATCATAGACTATACATATAATGACTTCCTTAAGACGCTACATTCCTACGGGTGGAGGCTGGAACAGCATCGGCCTTTTTCGCTGCAGCATGACAGTTAGCTCGAGCTCAGCTTGTGGCCTACTAAGGCTCCTGGGTCCCTTTCACATCATAGACTATACTTATAATGACTTCCTTAAGACGCTACATTCTTACGGGTGGAGTCTGGAATCGTATTGGCCTTTTTCGCTGCAGCATGACAGTTAGATCGAGCTCAGCTTGTGGCCAATAAGGCTCCTGGGTCCCTTTCACATCATAGACTATACATATAATGACTTCCTTAAGACGCTACATTCCACCGGGTGGAGGCTGGAATTGCATTGGCCTTTTTTGCTGCAGCATGACAGTTAGCTCGAGCTCGAGCTTCCACACAGACCTTGTATCCCAGGATCTGATCCCAGGCTTTTTGTTTGTGGCCTACTAAGACTCCTGGGTCTCTTTCACGTGGGCTATACATATAATGCCTTCCTCAAGACACTATATATAGTGTTGTTATTGTTAACACAGGTCAGGAAGGGAACAAATCCCATCATCCTACAAGAGAGAGGATTCAATTCTTCAATTGACAGGAAAGGAGATTCCATTGAACATTAGGAAAGACTTCCTGACTGCAAGAAGAGCTGTTCAGCAGTGGAACTCTCTGCCTCAGACTCCGGTGGAAGCTCCTTCCTCGAACGCTTTGAAACCGAGGCTGGGTGGCCATCTGCCAGGGCTGCTTTGATGGTGCAGGGCAGAATGGGGTTGGTCCCACGTGGTCTCGTCCAACTCTGCGGTTTTATGATTCGATATTTTGGACACATTTGTATCTTCCAACATTGAAAACGGTGACAAAACGTCAAAACCAGATCCTTTGCAAACGTAAATTGAGGATGGATAGAAGGGTTGCTTGTTTTGTTTTGTGTTGTTTTGCATGTTCTTTGCAAACACTTCTTAAAAATACGTCTCTTGCATTTTATTTTTGGAGCAAAGACGCTTTTTCCCTGGGAAACGGTGCCATTGCGAGGAATGTTCCCAGGCGGCTGAGATGATGCAACCGGTAGTTATGGAAAAGGAGGGACCTTGTGGGCACCAGTTTGGGCAAGTTTGGGAAATAAAATGGACGGCAAAATACATAAATTTTGCTGCTTTTGTCTATTTCTGAGTTCACAGCCCCATCTGCTGTTCAGTCTCTTCCGCTCAATGTCTTGCTTTGCTGATGAACAGACAGAAGCAAACCAATAGGATCCCAGTTAACCGGATATCTCAAGCAACGGATCAAAAAACGGAATCCATAATGCATCAATACCTTTAATATGTATTTTTGTAGAAATACGTTTTAATATTTGTCTTTGATACATAATACATTTTAACATTTACAGAATTTTTGCAATGTTTGTGTGTTATATCTGTGCTGTGTCCCGCCTCGAGCCACCAGGAGAGACAGGCAAGAAATAAAATTATTATTATTATTACTTATTATGCAAACACCACAAAATCCACAGCAGCATATTGATCCTGCAAACATAATACCTGAAGCAGAGCCATCAATAAAGAAATAATAAAACATTTGCCGCTTACCAGAAGAAGGGTTACCAAAACTGGGATAAAACCCGGGAACCAGTTTGTAAACGGCGTAAACGGATATATTACCACTTACTACATTTAATCTACTAATGTAATTTTATTGGTATCTATTTTTATTTCTGAAATTTACCACCCTCGGCTTATACTGGAGTCAATGATTTCCCAGTTTTTTTTTTGTAGTAAAATTAGGTGCCTCGGCTTATATTCGGGTCGGCTTATACTCGAGTATATTATATTATTATAGTATTACTAGCTGTGCCCAGCCACGCGTTGCTGTGGCAAAGTGGTGGTGGTATTGGTTAAAAGTTGTTGTGGAATTTTTATTTGACGTTATTTGTATTTTTTTAATTAATTTTATTATAACGTATCTTTTTTATTTATTATATTTTATTATTTTGTTTTATTATTTTTAGTTATTTTGTTATAGTATTTTATTGTATTAATTTTTTAGTGTTTTAAATTATTTTTATTGTATTATTTGTATTTATTTTATTTTTTATTCTTTTATTAACACTGGGCTGAGTGGGTTGCTAGGAGACCAAGTGGGCGGAGCTTAGCCTTCTAAGTGGCAGCAATTGGATAAAAACAATGATTGCTCTCCTTCTAAGTAGGACTTTATTTTTCTTTTCTTTTTGTTGTATCAACCTAGAGGCATGGATGATGGGTTGTGTTGTCAAATTTCGAGGTTGGGGGGCCTGTAGTTTTGTTGTTTTGTGGGTCTCCGTGATGCCATCACTCATTTATATATATTGATAGTATTATATTAGGAATAATATAATGGGAATAACACTTCCAAACCAGGAACAGAACCTTTTGTTGCATAGTGTTATCATTGTCATTCTTGTCATTTGTGTTTGATTTTAATCGTATGTTTTATTTTTCATTTATGCGTTTTCGGTATTTGGTGTTTTTGTATGTACACTCTTTTGCATTTGTAAGCTGCCCTGAGTCCCTGCGGGGAGATAGAGGCGGGGTACAAGAATAAAATTATTATTATTATATTATTATTATTATTATTCTAGTTGTGATTGTCGGGAAACAATTGCAACGTTGTTCGGGTTTCAGGGCACCTTCGGATATTTCTGAAATTTTCCACCCTCGGCTTATACTGGAGTCAATGATTTCCCCGGTTTTTTTGTAGTAAAATTAGGTGCCTCGGCTTATAATCGGGTCGGCTTATACTCGAGTATATACAGTATATTATATTATATAATTATAGTATTATATTAGGAATAATATAATGGAATAACACTTCCAAACCAGGAACAGCACCTTTCGTTGCATAGTGTTATCATTGTCATTCTAGTTGTGATTGTCGGGAAACAATTGCAATGCCATTCGGGTTTCAGGGCACCTTCGGATATTTCTGAAATTTTCCACTCTCGGCTTATACTGGAGTCAATGATTTCCCAGTTATTTTTTTGTAGTAAAATTAGGTGCCTCGGCTTATATTCGGGTCGGCTTATACTCGAGTATATACGGTATATTATATTATTCTATTATTATAGTATTATATTAGGAATAATATACAGTAGAGTCTCACTTATCCAACATAAACGGGCTGGCAGAATGTTGTATAAGCGAATATGTTGGATAATAAGGAGGCATTAAGGAAAAGCCTATTAAACATCAAATTAGGTTATGATTTTACAAATGAAGCACCAAAACATCATGTTATACAACAAATTTGGCAGAAAAAGTAGTTCAATAGGCAGTAATGCTATGTAGTAATTACTGTATTTACGAATTCAGCACCAAAATATCACGATGTATTGAAAACATTGACTACAAAATTGCGTTGTATAATCCAGAACGTTGGATAAGCGAGTGTTGGATAAGTGAGACTCTACTGTAATGGGAATAACACTTGCAAACCAGGAACAGAACCTTTCGTTGCATAGTGTTATCATTGTCATTCTAATTTTAATTGTCGGGAAACAATTGCAATGCCATTCGGGTTTCAAGGCACCTTCGGATATTTCTGAAATTTCCCACCCTCGGCTTATACTGG
Organism: Anolis carolinensis; assembly: GCF_035594765.1. Classification (NCBI taxonomy): domain Eukaryota; kingdom Metazoa; phylum Chordata; class Lepidosauria; order Squamata; family Anolidae; genus Anolis; species Anolis carolinensis. The sequence goes on from NW_026943823.1 coordinate 1,129,754, forward strand.
AGTCAATGATTTCCCAGGTTTTTTTGTTTTTGTTTTTTTTGTAGTAAAATTAGGTGCCTCGGCTTATATTGGGGCCGGGCTGTGGCGCAGCTGGCTATTAACCAGCTGCTATAAATCACTACTGACCGAGAGGTCATGAGTTCGAAGCCCGGGTTGGGTTAAACCTCCGACCATTAATAGCCCCGCCTTGCTGTTGACCTATGCAGCCCCGAAAGACAGTTGCACCTGTCAATTAGGGAAATTTAGGGACGCTTTATGCGGGAGGCTAATTTACAACACCATAAAACTGCCAGCAAAACACGAGGAAAGGAATGAGGAAGTACAGCCACTACTGGACGGTGAAGCAACAGCTCCCCCTGTGGCCGGAATCGTGAAGCTGGAAAAATGTTAAAAATGCCTCTGAGTCTGTCTAATGTATATTGTTTGTCTGTTGGCATTGAATGTTTGCCATATATGTGTTCATTGTAATCCGCCCTGAGTCCCCTTCGGGGTGAGAAAGAAGGGCGGAATATAAATACTGTAAATAAATAAATAAATAAATATTTGGGTTGGCTTATACTCGAGTATATACGGTATATTATATTATTATAGTATTATAGTATTATATTAGGAATAATATAATGGGAATAACACTTGCAAACCAGGGACAGAACCTTTCGTTGCATAGTGTTATCATTGTCATTCTAGTTGTGATTGTCGGGAAACAATTGCAACGCCATTCGGGTTTCAAGGCACCTTCGGATCGGCGGAGGTGGCACAACCCCAAAAGGCTTCGGCCAGGCCTTTCCTGGACTACAATTCCAGCATCCCCAGGCTCTACGTTATTCCAGGGAAGAAGGGTTTTGCAGCCTGCCTTTTCTGACCCAACCTTTGCAACCCAAAAAGGCAAGGCCGGGCCCTTGGGGAAGGAGCCTCCTCCTCCGTTGCCACAGCGGATGGAGCCTGGCGCAAAACCCAACGGCCCAAAAGTCTTGAGCAACAAACGGGGCCCAGCGGTTGGTCACTTCCCCCAGCAATGACTCTGCAAGCGGAAGGAGGGCCTTCGGGAGATAAGCCCATCTGTGGCTTTGACAAAGAAATGTCAGGGAATGGCCCAAGGCAGATAGGATACATGGACGCCTCTCCCTATCCGACTGCACTGCCGATTTCCACTTTGAGGAGCCATCTCTTCCAGGCTTTTAAAGAGGCCTCCAAGGCATTGAATCATGAAGCTGTTGTTGTTGTTGTGTGCCCAAAACGACCCTATCATGGGGTTCTCTTGACTATATGGGGATTCAAACCCTGCCCAAAGTTGCAGTCCAAACTTCGGTGCCATTTCAGCACTTTGGAGAGTTCCTTTATGCTCCACTGTTCATCTCCTTCCAGCCCAGCCAATAAACGACAACAAAAAACAATAAAAACAAGCCACATTGTAAACTTAAACGATGGGCATTGTACTCAGAGCTTTCATCCATAGCTTTCATGAAGACCAGCCACAAAACAACAACAACTGTACAGCGACTTTTGAACTTAGAGGGTAGACAATGAACTCGGAACATCCATGGCTTTCATTTAAAACAAGCTACAAAACAACAACAACAACTGTCCAGTGATTTTCAAACTTAGAGGATAGACATTGGACTCAGAGCATTCATAGCTTTTATTTAATTAAGGCCAGCTTCAAAACAATAATAATAATAATAATAATAATAATAATTATTATTATTATTATTATTATTATTATTATTATTATTATTATTATTATTTTTCCATGCCAAAAGATCTCAGCCGGCATTTGGAAACAATAGACATTGACAAAATTACGACCTGCCAGCTGCAAAAGGCCACCCTGCTGGGATCTGCGCACATCATCCGAAAATACATCACACAGTCCTAAACGCTTGGGAAGTGTTCGACTTGTGATTTTGTGAAACGAAATCCAGCATATCTATCTTGTTTGCTGTGTCATAATAAAATAATAATAATAATTGGCACACTGGGTGCCGTGCCAAAAGATCTCAGCTGACATTTGGAAACAATAGACATTGACAAAATCACGATCTGCCAACTGCAAAAGGCCACCCTACTGGGATCTGCACGCATCATCCGAAAATATATCACACAGTCCTAGACACTTGGGAAGTGTTCGACTTGTGATTTTGTGATATGAAATCCAGCATGTCCATTTTGTTTGCTGTGTCATAATAAAATAATAATAATAATAATAATAACAACAACAACAACAACAACAACAACAGCAACAACAACAGGGCCCCAAGCTCAAAAGTCTCCATTTTTTCCACAAAAAGGAAGAACAATGTGCAAAACAGTGGTTAGAACTGTATCTAGACCACAACCTAGGCCTTATTATTGGATTATTATTACTTATTTATGGACTGATGATACGGTCTTGAGCCATCTCTGAGCCAGCCTTCCTTGCTGCGGGTTGATGTGCCCACTTTGTGAGTGGCAACGTGCAAATCCATCCATTTCTCCAATTAAATTCATGGCTTCCGTATAGAACTGGAAAAGATCCATAGGAGCGCATAGGAAAGAACATGTAATCAAAGCCCTCCTGACAGATGGCCATGCAGCCTCTGCAGAGAAATCTCCAGAGAAGGAAACTCCACTGGAGTCTGGAAACCAACAAACTCATTGGGGTGAACAACAACTTAACCTTGTTAAGAACACATCTGAGATGACTTGAGATTCAGAATTGAAGTCTTTTCTACACACACACATATTAGCTCATTGCAGAATGAGAAGGAAATTGCAAGAGAAGGACACTGTGTGTTGTTGCTGCCGAGCCTTTTCTCCAGAAGTGGACTAACCTGCCTCCAGACCACAGAGGCACACTTTTGCGCAAGTGAGTGATACAAGGACACAACTGACTCACACCAAAGCCTCCTTCTCCATGGATGTGTGCCACACGATCCATTGTTCTCACACACACTTCCCAAATACCCGCCAAGCCTCGAAAGAAGACTTTCAAATACAAAGACTCTCTGGATGTGCGTCCTGGTCGAGCTAAATTCCACAGTGAAATCATCCAAATAAACCACTATATATTTTATGAATTTAACATGTGGTTTTTTAATACACTACAGCATTTTATTAACAGCTGCGTGCCATGACCCTTTTTGACGTGGACTGTGGCATGACATTCTGCAATTGTCAGGATGTGATAACCCAGCAGTACTTGCTGAATTGAACCCTATTTGTGTCTTAATATTTGCACTAAAATGTGCGACGCAAGGCCAATATTTTTACAATATTTTCTGTCTACTTGATCTTTGTGAAACAAATTGCACACCCATTCCTCCATCCCAAGGGTCATGGGGAGAGACCCCAGAGACCATTTCTGGGACCATTTATTATCCTCGGCTGTTAGGGATTGTGGGACTTGGAGTCCAAAACACCTGGAGGGCCCAAGTTTACCCATGCCTGGTATAGATGGACCTCCAAGTAGAACCATTTCAAATTGTGACCAAAACATAGACCTTCGGCACATCAACTTTGCCTTGTGATGATGAGGATGATGATGAGGAGGAGGTCGGCAAAGTCTGGTTGTTCTCCAAAGTGAGTCAGGCTTCACTGGAAAACCATCTCTTTCTTTCCTCCCGTCCGCACTATTTTTAATCCTGCACATTCCTCCCTCGATTCCTCTTTTACAACGTGCTTCAGATGAAAGAGGAAGCAGAGAGCAAACGGGTCAATCTTTGCTGCAAATGGCATTTATAGCAATGCATTAGAACCAGAGCTGGTGAGCAGCCAATATGTTTGAAGGTTGGATTAGAACCTGGGTTCGGATTCCCTCTCCGCTGTGGAAACCCAATGGTTGGCCTTCGGCGGGTCACACGCTCTCAGCCTCAGAAGGCTACGATGTTGGCAAAATGGAAGGGACCATAAGCCAGAAAATAGTAGACTTTTGCATATATAGCTTTACCTCTGCATATATCATATTCGCTTTATATAGACAACTAGCTGTGCCCGGCCACAAGTTGCTGTGGCTTATGGAAATGCTTTATTGGCCAGGGGAATAGCAATGTATAGCCTTGCAGCCTCAAAAGCCTGAACCCTGGCTATACCCTGGCGCCACTGTCGCCAAGGGGGTTGCTAGGAGACGAATAATTTTATGGTTGGGGGTCACCACAACATAAAGAACTGGATTAAGGGGTCGCCGCATTAGGAAGGTTGAGAACCACTAATGTAATGGCACACAGGGAACTCAGCTGTTAGACTAAAAAACCATAAAATAATTTTATGGTTGGGGGTCTCCACAACATAAGGAACTGGATTAAGGGGTCGCGGCATTAGGACGGTTGAGAACCGCTGGTGTAATGGCACACAGGGAACTCAGCTGTTAGACTGAAAAACCATAAAATAATTTTATGGTTGGGGGTCACCACAACATAAGGAACTGGATTAAGGTGTCGCCGCATTAGGAAGGATGAGAACTGCTGGTGTAATGGCACACAGGGAACTCAGCTGTTAGACTGAAAAACCATAAAATAATTTTATGATTGGGGGTCTCCACAACATAAAGAACTGGATTAAGGGGTCGGCGCATTAGGAAGGTTGAGAACCACTAATGTAATGGCACACAGGGAACTCAGCTGTTAGACTAAAAAACCATAAAATAATTTTATGGTTGGGGGTCTCCACAACATAAAGAACTGGATTAAGGGGTCGGCGCATTAGGAAGGTTGAGAACCACTAATGTAATGGCACACAGGGAACTCAGCTGTTAGACTGAAAAACCATAAAATAATTTTATGGTTGGGGGTCACCACAACATTAGGAAGGTTGAGAACTGCTGATGTAATGGCACACAGGGAACTCAACAGTTAGACTGAAAAACCATAAAATAACTTTATGATTGGGGGTCACCACAACATAAGGAAGGTTGAGAACATTAGGAAGGTTGAGAACCGCTGATGTAATGGCACACAGGGAACTCAACTGTTAGACTGAAAGACCATAAAATAATTTTATGGTTGGGGAACTGGATTAAGGGGTCGCCGAATTAGGAAGGTTGAGAACCTCTGCAGTTGTTAAAGGCAGCCTAGTATTGGGTTTTTGCAGGGCCGAAAAACAAGCCCATATTTAGGCGGCATCTCGAGAGGAGAAGCTCCGTCTCCGGCCGCAGCGTTTCCCAACCCTGACACGATGTTGTCACTCCGCGTCCAGATATTTCCTGTCCCCAAACCTCAGCGCTATCTTCCCCATTTTTCGCTTCCTCTTGACGAGGGCAGAGGCCCCTTCAAAACCAGGGGCCCCTTCTTTGGGGAACGGCAGTGCGCCTCTCGAACCCGGGACCGACAAAAGGCGAGGCCTCAGTTGCTATTTGGGTCCTGTTCACCCCACAATCTGGCTATTTCGACCCCTGGAAACTTTGCCATTCAATCCATTGCTTAAACTGCAGGCCTGGGCAAACTTTGGCCCTCCAGGTGTTTTGGACTTCAACTTCCATAATTCCTAACAGCCGGTAGGCTGTTAGGAATTATGGGAGTTGAAGTCCAAAACACCTGGAGGGCCAAAGTTTGCCCATGCCTGACTCACTCTAGTATGGACCACTTTTAAGAATATCTCCAAAAACTGTTTGGAAAAGTAAGTATATTATTATTATCTAACTGAACTATTGTCACTATTTTATTTTTACTATGTTATCGTATATAATTATGTTTTTATTTTGGTGTATTTTTGTCTTCTGATGACGTGTATTAAGTATGTATTTTATTTCGTTCTATTATAATTATCCGAGCTTGGCCCCATGTTAGCCGCCCCAAGTTCCTTTGGGGATACAAAAATAAAGTTATTATTATTATTATTATTATTATTATTATTATTATTAATTTTCCATGCTTTCTTGCTTTCTGTCCCTTATTATTAACACAAAAATAATGGAACTAGTATAGCCCCAGAGACAATGTACAAAAGTAAAGTTATTATTATTATTATTATTATTATTATTATTATTATTATCCATGCTTTCTTGCTTTCTGTCCCTTAATATTAACACAAAAATAATGGAACTAGTATAGCCCCGGAGGCAAGGTACAAAAATAAAGTTATTATTATTATTATTATTATTAATATAATTATTAATTTTCTTGCTTTCTGTCCCTTATTATTAACATGAAAATAATGAAACTAATATAGCCTGGAGGCAAGGTACAAAAATAAAGTTATTATTATTATTATTATTATTATTATTATTATTAATTTTCCATGCTTTCATGCTTTCTGTCCCTTAATATTAACATGAAAATAATGGAACTAGTATAGCCCCGGAGGCAAGGTACAAAAATAAAGTTATTATTATTATTATTATTATTATTATTATTATTATTATTATTAATTTTCCATGCTTTCATGATTTCTGTCCCTTATTATTAACACGAAAATAATGGAACTAGTATAGCCTGGAGGCAAGGTACAAAAATAAAGTTATTATTATTATTATTATTAATAATAATAATTTTCTATGCTTTCATGATTTCTGTCCCTTATTATTAACACGAAAATAATGGAACTAGTATAGCCTGGAGGCAAGGTACAAAAATAAAGTTATTATTATTATTATTATTATTAATAATAATAATAATAATAATAATAATAATTTTCCATGCTTTCTTGCTTTCTGTCCCTTAATATTAACACGAAAATAATGGAACTAGTATAGCTCGGAGGCAAGGTACAAAAATAAAGTTATTATTATTATTATTATTATTATTATTATTATTAATTTTCCATGCTTTCATGCTTTCTGTCCCTTAATATTAACATGAATATAATGGAACTAGTATAGCCCGGAGGCAAGGTACAAAAATATAGTTATTATTATTATTATTAATTTTCCATGCTTTCTTGCTTTCTGTCCCTTATTATTAACACGAAAATAATGGAACTAGTATAGCTGTGGTTCATTTCGGTGATTTATTTTCACTTATCTATACGTTGTAAAGTCACCTTTAAGTCATGGGAGTTGTAGCATTGCAAGGTCTTGAGCCTTTTCTGCCAAACTACGTTACGCCATGGCCATGAAAGTGTTATCAAACTGGATTAATTGTACAATGCGGATGCATTAAACGAACGCCAAGAGAGCTTCGGAAAATACCGCCTGATTCGATTCCTCTCCTTAGTTTGAATTTGCAAAAAATTTGAAAGCTTTAGACTATTTTATTGTTTGCATGCAATGACAAATAAGACAGGAAATAAGGGTTTTAATTTTAATTAATAAGTCATTATTAAAGCCACTTCTAAGCTGAATACGGACAGAAAGAGTTATGTCCAATTTATAATTTCTTGGTTAGAAAATGATCAGAACACATAGAGCATTTCTCCCCAAAAAGCCATCAGCAACACATTAAATTAAAACTACAGTAGAGTCTCACTTATCCAACGTTCTGGATTATCCAACGCATATTTGTAGGCAATGTTTTCAATATATCGTGATATTTTGGTGCTAAATTCATAAATACAGTAATTACAACGTAACATTACTGCGTATTGAACTGTCAAATTTGTTGTATAACATAATGTTTTGGTGCTTAATTTGTAAAATCATAACCTAATTTAATGTTTAATAGGCTTTTCCTTAATCTCTCCTTATTATCCAACATATTTGCTTATCCAACGTTCGGCCGGCCCATTTACGTTGGATAAGCGAGATTCTACTGTATTGCAGAGTATGAAAAAAGTGCCTGTTTTGACACTTTTTCTGCCCCAAAAATACTTATTTCCTCCGTAGTAAGCAGTGTTTTTGTGCAGAAAATATTTTAAATCAGCAAAGCATATGTTTCTCTGCATGCAATAAATATTGCATGCAGAGAAACACATGCTTTTCCGTGTTGAAATATTTTCTGCACAAAAAACATTACTTCCTATGGAGGAAACAAGTATTTTTTGTGCAGAAAAAGTGTCAAAACAGGCACTTTTTTCATTCTCTGCAACAGTTTTAATTTAATGTGTTGCTGAAGGTTTTCATGGCTGGAATCACCGGGTTGCTGCGGGTTTTCCTGGCCGTCTGGCCATGTTCCAGAAGCATTCTCTCCTGACGTTTCACCCACATCTATGGCAGGCATCGTCAGAGATTGTGAGCTCTATTGGAAACTAAGCAAACGGAGTGTACAGTGTGTGTGTATATATATATATATATATATATATATATATATATATATATAGATGTTTTTTTAAAGATATTTTAAAGATGTTTTTAAATTGTTAGATTTTAGCCTGTTCTTGTAAGCCGCCACGAGCCCTAGGGGAGTGGCAGCATATAAGTTTAAATAATAAATAAATAAATAAAAATATTTCTGAACTTAGGGTTGCAGTGAGTTTTCTGTGCCGTCTGGCCATGTTCTAGAAGCATTCTCTCCTGACGTTTCACCCACATCTAGGGCAGGCATATTCAGAGGTTGTGAGGTCTATTGGAAACTAGGCAAACGGAGTGTACAGTATATATTTCTGAACTTTGGGTTTCAGTGAGTTTTCTGGGCCGTCTGGCCATGTTCTAGAAGCATTCTCTCCTGAAGTTTCACCCACATTTATGGCAGGCATCCTCAGAGGTTGTGAGGTCTATTGAAAACTAGGCAAATGGAGTGTATTCCTGAACTTTGGGCTGCATTAATTTTTTTGGGCCACGTGGCCATATTCCAGAAGCATTCTCTCCTGATGTTTCACCCACATCTATGGCAGGCATCCTCAGAGGTTGTGAGGTCTATTGAAAACTAGGCAAATTGAGTGTACAGTACATATTCCTGAACTTTGGGCTGCATTAATTTTTTTGGGCCATGTGGCCATATTCCAGAAGCATTCTCTCCTGATGTTTCACCCACATCTATGGCAGGCATCCTCAGAGGTTGTGAGGTCTATTGGAAACTAGGCAAATGGAGTGTACAGTATATATTCCTGAACTTTGAGCTGCATTAATTTTTTTGGGCCACGTGGCCATGTTCCAGAAGGATTCTCTCCTGACGTTTCGCCCACATCTATGGCAGGCATCCTCAGAGGTTGTGAGGTCTGATGGAAACTAGGCAAGTGGGCAACCTCATTTCAGCAAAGTCATTTAGCCAAAAAAAAAAAAGAAAAGAGGTGAGCATTAGATTCGGGTCATAGTAAGGGTGGTTTGCACTGAAATTAACTTCATTGTTTTCTCCCGAAGCAGGACAAAATAATGATTGGATTCTGTCTGAGTCTCTCCTTCTTTTCCTAGATCTCCGACGAGGAAGAAATTGCCGTCGCGGCTGACTACGAACGGACGCACGCAGGGCTTCCCTCCGTGTATTTGACGATCTGATCGCACACTCCGTCTGCACCAGAGTGTCAGTTTGTCAAATATACAAAGGGCGGCCTCTGACCCGCCACAAGGACCCGGACTCTTGGCCAAAACCAAACGGACAACCGGACACCTTCCGACAGAAACGCAGGCGACTCTATGGACTCCAGAGTTATTTATTTATTATTTTCTAGCTGTGCCCGGCCACGTGTTGCTGTGGCATCGTCCTAAGTGGGATTCCTCAGGGAGGTGTTAGCTGGCCCTGATTGTTTCCTATCTGGAATTCCCAGTTTCCTTGTTTTCAGAGTGTTGCTCTTTATTTACTGTCCTGATTTTAAAGATTATATTGTTCTGTATTATTATACCACAGGGGCCCCCTGGTGGCACAGTGTGTTAAAGCGCTGAGCTGATGAACTTGCGGACCAAAAGGTCCCAGGTTCAAATCCCGGGAGCAGAATGAGCGCCCGCTGTTAGCCCCAGCTCCTGCCAACCTAGCAGTTTGAAAACATGCAAATATGAGTAGATCACATGTCACCAAATCTGAAAACATGTTCTGTCTCTGGTTTGGAAGTGTTGTTTCCTGTTTAATTGAAAAGTGGTTACTTTCAAAGTAGTTGTTCTGCTCCAGAAACTTTGTTTTTGTGGCTGCCACGAAGTTGAGAATTGGTGGAGACTCTTTTAATGAGATATTTATAGCAAAACTCGGGAGAAACGTGCTATAGCAGGATGATGATGATGATAATAATAATAATAATAAACTTTGTTTTTGTGGCTGCCACGAAGTTGAGAATTGGTTGAGACCCTATTGTGAGATATTTCTTGCAAAACTTGAGCAAAATGTGCTATGGCAGGATAATAATAATAATAATAATAATAATAATAATAATAATAATGTAATAATAATAATAATAATAATAATAATAATAATAATAATAAACTTTGCTTTTGTGGCTGCTACAAAGTTGAGAATTGGTTGAGACCCTATTGTGAGATATTTCTTGCAAAACTCAAGCAAAATGTGCTATGGCAGGATAATAATAATAATAATAATAATAATAATAATAATAATAATCTTTGCTTTTGTGGCTGCTACGAAGTTGAGAATTGGTTGAGACCCTATCATGAGATATTTCTTGCAAAACGTGAGCAAAATGTGCTGTGGTAGGATAATAATAATAATAATAATAATAATAATAATAATAATAATAATAATAATAGGATGGTGTCCCTCTTGCAAAAGCAACGTTTTGGCACCACCAAATGACATCGATAACCAAGGAACAATATTGTGTTACATATGTGTTATTCTATAGGGAAACTGGCCATTGGGTTTGGGCTTTCACAATGAACACACCAACAGAGAAAAGCATTCACGGAAATATAAATACACAATTCCTAATTAGATCTTTATTGCTGCCTTGACAAAACTGCCAAACGCTTGGCGTTGTTTTTCAGCCATAACTATATCCTGGTTTCGATGCAACAAAAAGATATTGAGTGAAGCTTTAAAGGAAATGGCTATGATCTCAGGGTCAGGAATAGGAATGCAAAACCATCCCAAGTTTGTGCATTTTGATCACAACATCGCAACTTCCCGACAGGCCAATGGGTTTTGTCGTATCCTTACAGAAAACGCTAACATTGAGAGCAACTCCATGGAACGGATTTTGGAGACGTGAGCTCTGAAACGCATCCAACTTCCCTTTGCGTCTGCTTTGGTGCTCAGTCTTATCGGCGTTCCCACCACATCTGTTCCTCTTTCAAAGAGAGATGGAAACAGGGTTGTTGTATGTTTTCGGGGCTGTAAACAAGCTCTCTTTTTGTTCCCAGTCCCAATTTGGAAGCATCGATCCCAGTTAAACCTTTGCATTCCCACTTTGCCACCTTGCTTTAAAAGTGTCCCGGTGTCTCTTTCCTCCTCCGCCTTTGTCCCCAACACACTTCGGTGCTTGCAATTTGGGCACAAACCCCACAAAATAGTTGATAGTCGGGTCCTTATAACTGCCATATAATCCAGATCAAAGCAGATGATCTGGATTTTATATGGCAGTATAGAAGGTGCCTCAGGCTGCATCCAAACAGCCATATAACCCCGCATATCAAGGCAGATAATCCACAATATCTGCTTTGAACTGGATTATATGGAAAACTCATATAATCTTAAAAGAAAATCAAGGTTGATTATCCACAATATCGGCTTTGAATTCGGTTATATGAGTCTACACTGCCATATAATCCGGTTCAAAGCAAATCTGGATTTTATATGGCAGTGGAGAATGGAAAGAAGTCTGGTCAAGTCTTTGGAAACTTTTTAACAGAGGCTGGTCGGCCATCGGTCAAGAGGGATTTGATTGTGTTTCCCCTGCCTAGAAGATGGTTGGACTAGATGGCCCCTGGAGGTCCCTTCTACACTGTCATATAATAAATAATCAAAACAGAGAATCCACATCTGCTTTGAATTGGGTTACATTATTATTATTATTATTATTATTATTATTAGTATGACACAGCAAACAAGATAGATATGCTGGATTTCGTATCACAAAATCACAAGTCGAACACTTCCCAAGTGTCTAGGACTGTGTGATTATTATTATTATTATTATTATTATTATTATTATTATTTTATTTTATTTTATTATGACACAGCAAACAAGATAGATATGCTGGATTTCGTATCACAAAATCACAAGTTGGACACTTCCCAAGTGTCTAGGACTGTGTGATGTATTTTCGGATGATGCGTGCAGATCCCAGTCGGGTGGCCTTTTGCAATTGGCGAATTGTGATTTTGTCAATGTCTATTGTTACCAAATGCCGGCTGAGATCTTTCACATTATTATTTATAATAATATCATTTATATTATTATTATTATTATTATTATTATTATTATTATTATTATTATTATTATTATTATACCTCCCGTGAAGGGGACTCAAAGCAGCGAATGATTTATTTATTTATTATTTATTTATTTATTTATTTACAGCATTTATATCCCGCCCCTCTTTCTCACCCCGAAGGGGACCCAGGGCGGATCACATTACACATTACACATATAGGCAAACATTCAATGCCTTTTAACATAGAACAAAGACAAACAAACATAGGCTCCGAGCGGCTTCGAACTCATGACCTCCTGGTCAGAGTGATTCATTGCAGTTAATTGCAACTGGCTTGCTCTCCTGCCTGCGCCACAGCCCGGGCCCTGTATATGATGAGTAGATATTAGTCTACTCATCATATAATCCAGTTCAAAGTAGATATCAAGGATTTTATATGGCAGTGTAGATGCAGCCATGGTCTTTTGCACTTTGAACGGAGTTTGCAGCAATTGAAGTGAGAACAAAGGCGGGGAGGAGAAAGAAACTGGTGCATTTTAAAAGCAGGCGGAAACATGGGATGGTAAGGGGTGAAATGGGACTATTGCTACTACAGTAGAGTCTCACTTATCCAACACTCGCTTATCCAACGTTCTGGATTATCCAACACATTTTTCTAGACAATGTTTTCAATACATCGTGATATTTTGGTGCTAAATTCGTAAATACAGTAATTACTACATAGCATTACTGCATGTTGAACTACTTTTTCCGTCAAATTTGTTGTATGACATGATGTTTTGGTGCTTCATTTGTAAAATCATAATGTAATTTGATGTTTAATAGGCTTTTCCTTAATGCCTCCTTATTATCCAACATATTCGCTTATCCAACATTCTGCCAGCCCGTTTATGTTGGATAAGTGAGACTCTACTGTATATCCAAACCTAATGCAAGTGGTGCAAACTTTAGCAAGAACGGGCAAGCATTGAAATGTTGATGTGGGATTTGTACGTGCAACCTCGGTCTTGGAGCCATGCAGCGCAGTGCAGCTCGCAACAAGGAAGGTTGATTGGAGTCTGTTCAGGTTGTGGAAAAGTTGGAAGCAAAGGCTCCCTGAAAGTTCATACGGTCACTTCGTACTCAGACTCCTTGCTCACCAGGAGCTCGTACTCGTTCTCAAGCGTTGTGCGCATGGCCACGTACGGGCCGGCCTTGGTGGGCTCCTCCGTGTAGTTGTTCTCCAGGCAGCGGGTGGGCTCCTCGTACGGCCCTTCGCACGGCTGCGGGGCAACGCACGGCCCTTCGCTGCCGCCGCCTCCTCCTCCTCCTCCTCCGGGCACAAAGGCCGCATCGTTATTGTTGCTGAAACGGAAGACGGCAAAGAGTCAAGCAGTGCCGACCCAAAGGCGAGAGAGAGGCACACGCCACCAGCAATGTCCTTGGTGCCTTTGGGTCACGCCTGACCCGTGTCATCCCAAAGGAAGACATACCCTCATTTACTCAAATCTAATGCTCACCTTGGTTTGGCTAAATGAACTTCGCCAGATTAGGCTGTGCATTAAATTCGCATCATGTGGTCATTTATTATTTCACTCTATTTATTATTACAGTAGAGTCTCACTTATCCAACACTCGCTTATCCAACATTCTGGATTATCCAACGCATTTTTGTAGTCAATGTTTTCAATACATCGTGATATTTTGGTGCTAAATTCGTAAATACAGTAATTACTACATAGCATTACTGTGTATTGAACTACCTTTTCTGTCAAATTTGTTGTATAACATGATGTTTTGGTGCTTAATTTGTAAAATCATAACCTAATTTGATGTGTAATAGGCTTTTCCTTCATCCCTCCTTATTATCCAAGATATTCGCTTATCCAACGTTCTGCCGGCCCGTTTACGTTGGATAAGTGAGACTCTACTGTACATGTATTATCTTCCTGTATTTATTATTATTATTATTACATGTATTATTTTACTTTATTATTATTAAAAGGCTACATAAACACATTTACACTGAAGATGAGAATAATGATTTGATGAGAGTTGGACAGTCTTATCTTAAATTTGAGCTTGATGTAAAGATTCAAAAACATTTAACCTACTGATGTCTCAATTAATGTAATTTTATTGGTATCTATTTTTATTTCTGAAATTTACCACCCTCAGCTTATACTGGAGTCAATGTTTTCCCAGTTTTTTGTGGTAAAATTAGGTGCCTCGGCTTATATTGGGGTCGGCTTATACTCGAGTGTGTGTGTGTGTGTGTGTGTGTGTGTGTGTGTGTGTGTGTGTATGTATATATATATATATATATATATATATATATATATATATATATTAGCTGTGCCCGGCCACGCGTTGCTGTGGCATTGTCTGGTGGTGTCTGTATTTTATAGGCAGTGTGGAAGAGGCCTAAGTGAGGCCTAACTTTGCCTGTCCCCTGGGCTGAGTGGGTTGCTAGGAGACCAAGTGGGTAGAGCTTAGCCTCCTAACTGGCAGCAATTGGATAAAAACAATTATTCCTCTCCCTCTAATTAGGACTTTATTTTTCTTTTCTTTTTGTTGTATCAACCTAGAGGCATGGATGAGGGGTTGTGCTGTCAGTTTTTGAGGTTGTGCGGTGTTTAGTTTTGTTGTTTTGTCGGTCGCCAGGATTCCATCACTCATTTATATAGATAGATAGATGGTATATATGTCTATGGTATATAGACAGACACAGATGAAGCGACAGCTCCCCCTGTGGCCAGAATCGAGCATAACCCCATGAATCCAGACGTTGGAAAATGTTAAATTGCCTCTATTGTGTGTCTGTATGTGTTGTATGTCTTCTCCATCTACGTCCATCTCTCCAGAATACGTCAGGTTGAAACATTTCCATATAGCTCTCAAAATAATGAAAGAGCACTTACTATGCAACTTGGTAGCTGCGATCTGAAAAAGAAACGGTGACATATGATAAGAAGGATTTAAACAAAACTACTGTATTAAAAGACATGTGAGTAGATCAATAGGTACCGCTCTGGCGGGAAGGTAACGGCGCTCCATGCAGTCATGCCAGTGGCCACATGACCTTGGAGGTGTCTCTGGACAACGCTGGCTCTTCGGCTTAGAAATTGAGATGAGCACCAACCCCCAGAGTCGGACATGACTGGTCTTAACGTCAGGGGAAAACCTTTACCTTTACTATAGCTATATTATTATTATTATTATTATTATTGACACAACAACATTGTATGACACAGCAAACAAGATAGATATGCTGGATTACGTATCACAAAATCACAAGTCAAACACTTCCCAAGTGTCTAGGACTGTGTGATGTATTTCCGGATGATGTGTGCAGCAGAGTGTCTGCTGTGGACTCATCTTGTTGTGTTTCTGATGATGATGATGATGATGATGATGATGATGATGGAACTTTCCATGCAGTGTTTTGTTGTGCCAGCTGTCAGCTCTAGTTTGTAGTGCGGTTTTCTTGTACAGCAGACAAAGAATCAGTACAAGAAAACCGCACTACAAACTAGAGCTAACAGCTGGCACAACAAAACACTGCATGAAAAGTTCCATTATTATTATTATTATTATTTTATTATGACACAGCAAACAAGATAGACATGCTGGATTTCATATCACAAAATCACAAGCCAAACACTTCCCAAGTGTCTAGGACTGTGTGATGTATTATTATTATTATTATTATTATTATTATTATTATTATTATTATTATTATTATTAGAAACACAACAAGATGAGTCCACAGCAGACACTCTGCTGGCCGTTGCATTGGAACACACATCAGACACATTCTTCTTCTTATTATTATTATTATTATTGACACAACAACAGCAAACAAGATAGACATGCTGGATTTCCTATCACAAAATCACAAGTCGAACACTTCCCAAGTGTCTAGGACTGTGTGATGCATTTTCGGATGATGTGCACAGATCCCAGTCGGGTGGCCTTTTGCAGTCGGCAGATCGTAATTTTGTCAAATTGATAATTTTGTCAAAATGATAGCGGCTGAGTTTTTCCTGTTATTTTTCGTCAATGCGACTGTCACCTGGGATGGCAACATCAATGATCCAAACCTTTTTCTTTTCTTTTTCTTTTTTCTTTTATTATTATTATTATTATTATTATTATTATTATTATTATTATTATTATTATTATTATTTTTATTATTATTTGGACAAGAAGAGTATTATTATTACGTGGGGAAAAGATGCATCAATGCTTTTTATTTTATTTTACGGGTGTCGAAATCGGAAGCCCTTAGACTAGATAATATAGATTGTGTGGAGTTCATGTTTTCTGACGCTTTGAATGTAGTCACATTTTTCTCTGATGGTAGAAAAAGTATTTGTTAATTTCCTTGTTTGTTTGTAAGTTGTGGATTAAAAAGTCATTTTAAAAAGAGACAATCAAAGCCTCTGAGTCTCGATTGCGACCGTGGCGTCTCCAACTCACCGGGTTTGGTTCTCCTTCTTCTGCAAAAGGCGATGGCGATGACGGACAGGACCGCGGCGGAGACCAGCACCGCGATCAGGATGATGACGTAGAAGGGCAAGGCGGCCTTGCGATGGCCTGGGAGAAAGATGGCAAAGATTCGGGGTTTCCATTTTGTTTTTAATTTATTTATTTACAGTATTTATATTCCGCCCTGCTTTCCCACCCCGAAGGGGACTCAGGGCGGATTACAATGAACACATATATGGCAAACATTCAATGCCAACAGACAAACAACATATATAGACAGACACAGAGGCATTTAACATTTTTTTCCAGCTTCGCGATTCTGGTCACAGGGGGAGCTGTTGCTTCACCATCCACTAGTGGCTGTACTTCCTCATTCCTTTCCTCGTGTTTTGCTCGCAGTTTTATGATGTTGTAAATTAGTTAAATTAGCCTCCCGCGTAAAGCGTACCTAAATTTCCCTACTTGATAGATGCAACTGTCTTTCGGGGCTGCATAGGTCAACAGCAAGCCGGGCTATTTAATGGTCGGGGGCTTAACCCGACCCGGGCTTCGAACTCATGACCTCTCGGTCAGTAGTGATTTACTGCAGCTGGTTACTAGCCAGCTGCGCCACAGCCCGCCAGAAGCAAATTGAGAATATACTGCAAGTCGCTTCCGGTGTGAGAGAATTGGCTGTCTACAGAGACATTGCCCAGGATATGCTACCATCCTGCTGGGGGACTTCTCTCATGTCCCTGCAAGCTAGAGCTGACAAACGGGAGCTCACCCGACTTGAGAACAATTCTTCCGGTGTGAGAGAATTGGCTGTCTACAGAGACATTGCCCAGGATATGCTACCATCCTGCTGGGGGACTCCTCTCATGTCCCTGCAAGCTAGAGCTGACAAACGGGAGCTCACCCGACTTGAGAACAATTCTTCCAGTGAGAGAGAATTGGCCGTCTACAGAGACATTGCCCAGGGGATATTGCCTGGATGTGTTACCATCCTGCTGAGAGGCTTCTCTCATGTCATATCACCGCATGGGAAGCTGGGGCTGACAGACGGGAGCTCACCCCTCTTGCGGTCTTCAGTTTAGCAGCTCAGCCAGCACAATGGATTTAACCCATTACACCACCGCCGGTTTCCATGAGGATCTATGAATTAGTCTCCTGTTTTTAACACTGTATGCTTCATGTTGATTTTAATGATTGTTTTTACTGAAGTTGATGTTGGAATAATTGTGTTATTGCTTTGTTATTGATATTTGATTGTTTTATCGGGCCAGGCCCCATGTAAGCCGCCCCGAGTCCCTTCGGGGAGATGGGGCGGGGTATAAAAATAAAGTTGTTATTATTATTATTATTTCCCAATCGTTGTACTTCTCCTTTCCGTGCCCGCTTTCCATGACACTCACCTTGCCTTTCAGAGGCTTTCCAGTGTGGACCAAAGGTCGAGGAAGATGTCCTTGCAGCTGCAAAGAGACATTCAAAATTAACATTGGCAGAAAGAAGATCCTAGGAATCAATGAGGAGGAGGCTTCAGAGTCCAGAACTCCCTGCCACTCCTTCCTTCCTTCCTTCCTTCCTTTATCACAGCTCATGAGCTATTCATGTTGAGCTTGGATGAAACCAGAGCCATCTTTCAGGCTTCGTGTTGGCAGATGCCCTGCAGGCAGAGGCGGTTCAACCACCAGGCCAACTAGGCAGTTGCCTGTGGCACCATCTTGTTGGGGGCACCATCGAGGCACTTTTCTGCTCCCCAAAGCCCCGAATGCCTTCCTGGTGAGAACGAATGTCTGGATTTCTCCTGTTTTCAGAGTGTTGTTTTTTATTTATTGTCCTGATTTTAGAGTTTTTTTAATACCACACTGCCCTACATCCCTACATAACATTACCACGTATTGAACTGCTTTTTCTGTTGATTTGTTGTAAAACATGATGTTTTGGTGCTTAATTTGTAAAATCTTAATGTAATTTGATGTTTAATAGGCCTTTCCTTAATCCCTTCTTATTATCCAACATTTTCACTTATCCAACTCTTTTATTTTTCAGTGATTGGTTTGGGGGGCACCAAAATTCTGTTCGCCTACACTTGAACATTACCTAGGGCCGGCTCTGCCTGCAGGCAGCACCATTCTCTCATGTCCCTGCAAGCTAGAGCTGACAAACGGGAGCTCACCCGACTTGAGAACACTGCTCTTTCTCTCACCTGTTGACGTAGTCACCCTTCTCCAGACGACCGAGCCCGCGGTGGTCCTCGCTTCGAGAGTCTCCTTCGTTGTTTCTGCAACATTCCAGGAAAGAGACTTTTGCAAAACGATCGGTTGTTCCTTCATCCCATTGACAGGAATGGGGCCAGAACCATGCGCACAATGCTCTGAACCTCTTATCCATCCAGGTGACTCTCGGATAACCGGGACTCTCAAGAAACTGGCCGAAATAATCCAATACGCAATGCGTACTGCCTTCCCAAAGCTGCTTAACTCAATGTCCCATTGAGTTAGGTATGTCCTGATTTGTCTCGACTGACTTTTAATTGACTATTGCTATTACTATCAAGTCAATACAGAGAGTACGGGATGGGAAAGTATTACCTAAGTCTACTTGTAATCGTCACTCTCAGGCATCCAGAAGCGACATTTGTCCAGCATCAACTTATTCCCAAGTCCCCTGTTTATGTGTTTGCCCCATTTGTGAGACTTTCTCTTTTTCATTAAAATAATAACCCATTTGGTGCCACTGTGGTTTAATCTATGGTCAGTCCTCTTTGGGGTCCTCACCTGGCCTGGACGTTGTGGGCTCCTCAGACAAAATGCTGGGATACGTAGTATTAAAATAAGTAGAACCTGCGAGAGAAGAGACAGAGCGTGACACAGTCTTCTTGGACTCTTTGGTTGTGTCTTCTTTCATGGCAGAAAGGGGATGGACTGGATGACCTTTGGGGGTCCCTTCCAACTCTAGTGATATAAAGGCTACCTGGGAGTTCAATAGAGTCCTCATCTCTGGAGGTCTTAAAGCAGAGGCTGGATGGCCATCTCTTAGGAGGGCTCGGATTGTGTCTTCCTGCCTGGCGGAATGAGGTTGACCTCTGGGGGTCCCTTCCAATTCTAGGATTCCATGATTCTATTATCTCTCCCAATATCATTATCTCAAGGTTCTAGAACAAAGTCTGGCCATCTGTCGGGAGGGATCGGATTGTGCCTTTCCTTCACGGGGTTGGACTGGATGACCCTTGGGTGTCCCTTCCAACTCTAGGATTCCATGATTCTATTATCTCTCCCAATATCCTCATCGAGAGGTTTACAACAGATTTTGGCCATCTGTCAGGAGGAATCGGATTGTGCCTTTCCTTCACGGCAGAAGGGGGTTGGACTGGATGACCCCTGGGGGTCCCTTCCAGCTCCAGGGTCCTGTGCTGCCCTGCGTCCTCCTTACCGCCTCTCACAATGAGCTCAAACGTCTCGCTCCGCTGCACTCGGGCAGTGACTCGGTTTCCCACCGTGCAGGAATATCTCCCTGCGTCCGAGGCTTGCAGCGGGTTGAAGGTGAGCACGGCTTCACTGTCCACAAAACGACTGGTGCCATCGGCTTGTTCCTTGTACCACCGATACCTGATGGGCGGAGAGCCCTCGGTCAAGCACGTCAGGCTGGTCTGGGCCCCTGCGGACGCGGCCCCGGCCCCAGAACTGGACTGGATGACCGGTTTGGTCACTGGGACTGGAAGCAAGAGAAGGGACAGTTATTATTCAAAAACACACTATGCCAGGGGTCCCCAAACTAAGGCCCTCCAAGGTCATTGACCTGGCCCCTGTCCTAAACTTTAGACTTAGGGTTGACCTAAGTCTACCTGGTCTTTGGAGGTCTCTTTGCTTACTTATGGCCTTATGAGATCATCTAGATAGTCTTTGAAGGTCTTTTTGCTTAGCTACAGCCTTATGAGACCATCTAGATGGTTTTTGGAGGTCACTTTCCTTACCTATGGTCCTATGAGACCATATAGATGGTCTTTGGAGGTCTCTTTGCTTACTTATGGCCTTATGAGACCATCTAGATGGCTTTTGGAGGTCACTTTCCTTACCTATGGTTTTATGAGATTGTCTAGATGGCCTTTTGGGGGGCCCTTTCCTTATCTATGGTCTTATGAAACCATCTAGACAGTCTTTGAGGTCCCTTTCCTTATCTATGGTCTTCTGATGGCCTGATGAGATCATCTAGATTGCCTTTGAGGGTCTCTTTCCTTACCTATGGTCTTATGAGATCTTCTAGATCAGGTGTCCCCAAACTAAGGCCCTCCAAAGTCATTGACCTGGCCTCTGTCCTAAACTTTAGACTTAGGGTTGACCTAAGTCTGAAATGACTTGAAGGCACACAACAACAACAATCCTAATTTTGGACTATTTCATCATCATCCGGCCCCCCAGCAGCCCCCCATCATCGGCCCTCTACTTAAAAGGTTTGAGGACCCCTGCACTATGGAAACCTTATTATTATTATTATTATTATTATTATTATTATTATTATTCCCCACTTTTCTCTCCAGCCAACTCAGGAGCCCCATTGGCCGGTTACCTTTGATGACCCTGAGCCTGGTGACCCTCTCTTTGGAGATCCGGCTCTTGTTCTTCGCTTCCCAGGCCACCGAACAGGTGTAGACCCCGCTGTCGGTCATGTCCAGCGCCTCGATTCGGAGGGAGACCTCTCCGGCCGGCTTCCTCGGGACGCTGAGCCGGCCTTTGAAGGCGGTCAAGAGGGTCTGGTCCCCGGAGCTCTGGTCCCGGTGGAAGAGGGTCCGGAGGCCGTGCTCTTGCTGGGAGGCCTTCCAAGCCACGCTCAGCTCCCGGAAGCCGGGCGACGGCTCATAGGCACACGGCAAAACAACAAAGGCCTTCCAGGTCCCATTGACCTCTTCTCTGCCAGAGAGATCTAGTATGCCTAAGGACAAGGGAGAACACGTGTGAAAGTGGCATAAAGAGCTGGAGGATGGAGATAGCGGTTTGCTGGGAGCAACGTTGTGAATCCACTATCGCCTGATTCTCTTGGATTGAACCTTGACTCTGATGACTGAACTATTATTATTATTTCCATCATTTCTATCCCACCCTTCTCACCCAAAGGGACTCAGGGCGGCTTACAAAACTTTACAAAATCCTTTTTAAATCTCAGTTTTCCCACTTTCTATACAATCAAATGTTCTCACTCTTTTGATGTAAATTTACTCTATCTTATAAGGTAAAACTTCAATAAATATATATATAATTAAAAAAAAGAAAAGAAAACTTGAGGCATGAGAAATGAGTCTAAGGATTATATATAAATTGATAGTATAAATTGATTATTCATATAATTTATGGTATTTTATTGCAAAAACTGGATTTTGTACATGTGTCTGAAGAAAAGCAATTACACACCGCTATATGGCTACTGAGAGGAAAATCCTTAAAGTAGAGTAGGACTTATTTTAAAATAAATGTGTATTGAATTACAGCTTCCAGTTTTTAGTCTCTTTTTAAAAACTAAATTGTAGAAATACTGTGTTTTTCTTTTGCTCATGCATCTTTCCAATGGCATTGTTGTTATTATAGTATTCCATTAATAGAGTCTAAAATAAAGGATTTTGTTCACTGAAAAAAAAACCTGGCAGAATTCAATGCCAATATACAACAATACAAAAGAAATATTAGATTCAATGGTGAATGAGACTCGAGTAAATATGGGTAATCAATACAGAATACGGCATCTTTTGGGTAGACGAGAGAAAGAAGTCAGAACCCAACCCACCTCAATGCAAATAATAATAATAATAATAATAATAATAATAATAATAATAATAATAATAAAGAGGTCATCCTTCACTTGATTTTGCTGTAAGCCGCCCCGAGTCCCCTTCGGGGGAGATGGAGGCGAGCTATAAATAAACTTATTATTATTATTATTATTATTATTATTATTATTATTATTCACTCAGATCCTGGTAGATCAAGACCTGACTGTCAGAAAGTGTTTGCCAAAATCCGCATCTAAAGCCAAGCTCCACCAACAGGCAGTTTTGTAACTCTAGGAGTCTTTTTTTGTGTCGGAAAAGGAAGGCACCAACTATGGTGTGTGTGTATCAGTAATATTGCTTGGCTTTTGATTCTTACCCCATAGCATTGAGTGGTTGAGTGAACGTGGTGCCAAACTGCATTCCTTCCCCCATGCAGATGCAAGTCAGCTGCAGGTGCTTTGTCCGTAAGAGAGGCCACGACCCACAGGTTCCGATTTCAGAGAAAAACAAAACCACAGACCTGCCCTCAGGTCAGAACTGCCCAAATTGCAAAACTGTGTTTGTTTTTTAATAATATATCTCTCCCCTCCCTTTCCCCAGAAGCAGGGCAAATGTTCTCCTTTCCGGCCCCTTTAGTTGTCACATCATTTCAAGATATTATACATGAAGACGTTGCACATTTGGGTGTGTTTTTGGCTGCCGTCTTGGCTCAGTTGTGCAACGGTGCCCTTCCGGGTCTTTGCATGGCATCATGTGGAGAGATGTACACTGATAAGATCTGGGCCAGTATTGTCTATTGGTCTGAGTGTTGGACTATGACAACGCTGGAGACCAGGGCAGGAAATAGCCAATCATCTATGGAAGATCCCACCCTTTCGGTCTCAAAGGAAAGGCATTTTTTGAGCGTGCCTTGCCCAGAACCCCCTGTGACGGAGTCAGCATGGGTCAGAAATGACTTGAAGGAGCTCAACGCCATCAGGAAAGCCTTTGGGAGATGACTTCTGATGGTCTCCTCTGTGCTGATGAAGCAAGCGGCAGCATTGCAAGGCTCTGCTTTTCCCCAAAGAGTGTGGAAACAGAAGTGCGCAATGAGGCATCCTCACATGCAGCAGCACACACAGAAACAAGCAAGCAGGCGCCAACCATGGCATCACACCACTTGGCCCCATTGCAAGGGAAGGGAAGGGGGTTCAGTGACCGACCGGCCACATCCTTCCCCGTATTTCTTAACGTGAACCAAGGTGCGGTCTTCCTCTGTCCATCCTGGCTTTCAGTCTGAAGGAGCTCCTTCCAAGGTCCAAGTAAATTCCAGAATGGACTGGAGTGGTCTTCGAGTTATGGTGTAAAATACCCTTCATCCCCAGACACACAATGGTATCCAAATGCGGAGAGGAGAAGCACAAAGCAGAAAGAAAACCTAAATCCAAGTAAGGCAAGGCAAGGCAAAGCAGAAAGGAAACCTAAATGCAAGGAAAGGGAAGGGAAGGAGAGGAAAAGAGAGGAAAGCAAAGGAGAAGAGAGGAAAGGAGAAGAGAAGAGAAGAGAAGAGAAGAGAAGAGAGAAGAGGAAAGGAAAGGAGAAGAAAGGAGAGGAGAGGAAAGGAAAGGAGAGGAAAGGAGAAGAGAGGAAAGGAGAAGAGAAGAGAAGAGAAGAGAAGAGAAGAGAAGAGAGGAAAGAAGAGGAAAGGAAAGGAAAGGAGAAGAAAGGAGAGGAGAGGAAAGGAGAAGAGAGGAAAGGAGAAGAGAAGAGAAGAGAAGAGAGAAGAGGAAAGGAAAGGAGAAGAAAGGAGAGGAGAGGAAAGGAAAGGAGAGGAAAGGAGAAGAGAGGAAAGGAGAAGAGAAGAGAAGAGAAGAGAAGAGAAGAGAAGAGAAGAAAGAAGAGGAAAGGAAAGGAGAAGAAAGGAGAGGAAAGGAGAAGAGAGCAAAGGAGAGGAAAGGCACAAACCAGAAAGAAAACATGAATTTGTACTGTATATGATCCTTTATTGTATTATTGTAATTGTATTATGATATGTTGTTTTTATATTGTGTTATATTGTATTTTTCCCAGGCATGGCCCCATGTAAGCCGCCCCGAGTCCCCATTGGGGAGATGGTGGCGGGGTATAAATAAAGTTTTATTATTATTATATTATTATAATGCAAGGAAAGCAAAGCAATGCAATGCAACATAACGCAAGGCCAGGAAAGGAGAAGCACAAAGCAGAAACCTAAATGCAAGGAAAGGAAAAGAGCACAAAGCAAAAAGAAATCCTGAATGCAAGGAAATCAAAGCAAAGCAACTCAACACAAGGCAAGGAAAGGCAAAAAAAAAGGAGAAACACAAAGCAGAAAGAAAACCTAAATGCAAGGAAAGCATTTGTTACTGTTATTTGTTTGTTTTATCGGGCTAGGCCCCATGTAAGCCGCCCTGAGTCCCTTCGGGGAGATGGGGCGGGGTATAAAAATAAAGTTATTATTATTGACACAACGACGTTGTATGACACAGCAAACAAGATAGATATGCTGGGTTTCGTTTCACAAAATCACAAGTCGAACACTTCCCAAGTGTCTAGGACTGTGTGATGTATTTTCGGATGATGCGTGCAGATCCCAGCAGGGTGGCCTTTTGCAGTTGGCAGATTGTAATTTTGTCAATGTCTATGGTTTTCAAATGCCAGCTGAGATCTTTCGGTACGGCACCCAGTGTGCCCATCACCACCGGGACCACCTGCACTGGTTTCTGCCAGAGTCTTTGCAGTTCAATCTTGAGGTCCTGAGAGCGGCTGAGTTTTTCCTATTATTTTTCGTCAATGCGATTGTCACCTGGGATGGCAACATCAATGATCCAACCCTTGTTCTTTTCCACAACTGTGATGTCTGGTGTGTTGTGTTCCAGAACTTTGTCAGTCTGGATTCGGAAGTCCCACAGTATCTTTGCGTGCTCATTTTCCAATACTTTTGCAGGTTTGTGATCCCACCAGTTCTTTGCTGCTGGAAGGTGGTACTTGAGGCATAAGTTATTATTATTATTATTATTAAAGCAACGCAACGCAATATAAGGAAAGGAGAAACGCAAAGCAGAAAGAAAACCCAAATTCAAGGAAAGGAAAAGATAGGAAAGGAAAAGCACTAAGAACGAAAACCCCAATGTCCTGGGTTTTGGCAGTGCACGCCAAAACTGAAAAGTCAAGCTGCGTGTTGAAGCCTCTGCCTGTCCGCGCAGCTTCCAACTCTCATGTTGGCTCCCAATTAAAGACATTATGAAATTTGTGCCAAACTTCTCATAATGTCAGCTCTCTGGTTATGAGTATCTCATTAATGGAAAGTATTTAAGACATGTGCCTTAATATCCATTGCATTTGCATGAACTTCCGTCCTGCAGGAATCCTTGTGGGATTCAGATGAGAGAACAAGTCTTTTTTAAATAATAATATTAATAATTTATTTATATACCACCCTATCTCCCAAAAGGGACTCAGGACGGTTTACAACAATAATACACAACATACAGTACATAGCAATATAAGAACACATTATTACACAAAATAAAAATTTACTCTAAAAATGACAATCAATGATAATCACAACAGCTTCCAATCGGGGGGCCATAGATTAACATAGTCCATAATCAGGAGAAGATGAGACTGTGCAGAGTATATCTTTATATATATAAAAGAGTGATGGCATCACGGCGACCCACAAAACAACAAAACTACAGGGCCTCCAACCTCGAAATTTGACAACACAACCCATCATCCACACCTCTAGGTTGATACAACAAAAAGAAAAGAAAAATAAAGTCCTCATTAGAGAGAGAGGAATAATTGCTTTTATCCAATTGCTGCCAGTTAGAAGGCTAAGCTGCTCCAACTTGGTCTCCTAGCAACCCAATAAAAAATAATAAAAAACATTAAAAATTAATACAATAAAATACTATAATAACAGAAAATAACTAAAAATAATACAAGAAAATAATAAAATATAATAAGTAAAAAGATAACTTACAATAAAATTAATAAAAAATTGCAAATAACATCAAATAAAAATTACACAACAATTTTTAACCAATACCACCACCACATTGCACAGCTAGTATGTATGTATGTATGTATGTATATGTGTGTGTGTGTGTGTATATGTGTGTGTGTGTGTGTGTGTGTGTGTGTATATATGTATGTGTGTATATATATATATATATATATATATATATATATATATATATATATATATATAATGAAGGTCACCACTTATTTGCTTCTAACTGGTCCACCAAACTTTTCAAAACATCAGATTATTACTATCTCATGTAATCAAAGCATTTGCTCCATTGTCATGGAAATCTGTTATATATGAACAACTTGGACGTTGTCGAAAGAACTACAATAAACTGGCCTACAGCCAACTAACCCTCCTGTTCTAATATTCCTAGTTAGCAGAACCCACAAAATGTCCAAGTGATATAGATTTCACTTTCAAGAATTCAGCCAATCTCCCATCCAAATGTATACCAAATTGGGGGATTTTCAACCTCACCTTTGCCGGAAACGGTGGCCGCGAGCATCAGAAACCCGAACCAAGACCACTTCTCCATTGCCGAAACCAAATCCCAATTTCTTCCTCCTCTTTACGGATGAGATTCTTCGCTCTCTAAAACCAGGAGGGAAGTAGCACAACTTCCTTCTCTTCGCTCTTTTTATTATCCTTCCTTTTTTTTGTTGTTGTTGTTTAGAGAGAGAAAAAGCATCTTGCAATGGGTTGAATGGTTCAGAAACATAGAAGAGGAAACGGACTAAAGAGCCAGACGAAACCTTGCACTGATCCAAAGACCTGGGCAGTGTGTGCGGATATTATTTTGCAAAACATCACTATTTTTTATTTCAAGGGGGAGATAAATGGCTCCATATAGGCTAACTTTGGGTGCAAGAAATTCTTGTTTCACTGATCCTTGATCTCAAGGATGTTCTTCCAGCAAAAGCAAACTGACGCTGCAAGCCTTGCGCTCAATGCTTTCTGATAGCAAGGAATTGTTTGCATGGAAGGCATCTCTAGAAGGACAGCAATGGCAAGAACATCTAAACCACGCATGGTCAAACTTCGGTCCTTCCTCCAGATCATGTGGCCACTGGCATGACTGCATGGAGCGCCATTACCTTCCCGCCGGAGCAGTACCTATTGATCTACTCACATTCCCATGTCCGTAGACACCTCCAAGGTCATGTGGCTGATGGCAGGATTACATGGAGCACCGTTACCTTCCTGCCGGAGCAGTACCTATTGATCTACTCACATTCCCATATCTGTAGACACCTCCAAGGTCACGTGCATGGAGTGCCTTTACCTTCCCGCCGGAGCAGTACCTATTGATCTACTCACATTCCCATGTCCATAGACACCTCCAAGGTCATGTGGCCACTGGCATGACTGCATGGAGTGCCATTACCTTTCCATCAGAGAAGTACCTATTGATCTACTCACATTCCCATATCTGTAGACACCTCCAAGATCATGTGCATGGAGTGCTGTTACCTTCCCACCAGAGCAGTACCTATTGATCTACTCACATTCCCATGTCCGTAGACACCTCCAAGGTAATGTGGTCACTGGCAAGACTGCATGGAGCACCCTTACCTTCCCGCCGGAAAAGTACCTATTGATCTACTCAACAGCTCAGTTAGCAGAAGCTGGGGCTAACCCTGGGAGCTTACTCCGCTCCCAGGATTTGAACCGCTGACCTTTTGGTCAGCAAATTCAGCAGTTCAGCGGTTTAATCCACTGCGCCGTAAGTGTACCATAAGAGGTCTGGAAACACCTTTCTGGAAATTTGCTCCAAAGCAACACTACAGAAACTTTTAGACATCGCAGGGAATCCTCTCTAGGAATTTGGCAGGTCCTCCAGTGCAACTTCAAGGAAAAGCATAGCAGATAGAACGACCTAAAGGGCTGAGTGAATTCCTAGAGAGCCTATTTCCCTCTGGGGAAGGGAGACCCTGTCTTTCTGGGGCCTGTCCATCTCCCACTCCGGCCACCCTGTTCCCAGTCCCTTGGCCACTTTGCGCCCCGTTCTAGGCTTGGAGGTGGTCTTGCCAAGGCAAGGAACCGGCCATGCTGACGTTCCTCAAAAGGAAGGTGCTGACACGGAGGGAAAAAACATGAGTCATGTGCCTAAACATGCCAGGGTTCGTTTGCTGACGTGATGCATGGAAAGGCAAGGAAGGTTTGCGGCTTTGCTTCCTCCGCAGTTGCCACAGAGGAAAAGGAGAAGTTGAGACCTTTTTCCAAAGCTAATACCGATCCCGCCTATGTGTGCACTTTCTATATTTACTCTCCTTGGAAATAATCTGGAAGTCCCTCGATGTGATCTTCCAAGGATCGCGGTTCATTGGGGAAGTTACGTTTTATAAATATCTGGGCAACGCATTATCTTTCAAACAAGGGGCACATGGGACACTCACATTGAAAACACTCGGACGAATATTGAAGCAAACACTGGGTTATTCTATGGGAAAGGAGGGCAATTCATTCCTGCAACTGCCCAGAGATTCAGAGCAAGAGTTAACTCTCAGCTTCTTTATGGGCACAGGTATGCACTTATAAATAATAGTAATAATAATATTTATTGCAGACTGTGCAAGGAAACTGATGAAACCATTGATCATATCCTCAGCTGCTGTAAGAAAATCGCACAGACAGACTACAAACAGAGGCACAACCATGTGGCCCAAATGATTCATTGGAACTTATGCCTCAAGTACCACCTGCCAGCAGCAAAGAACTGGTGGGATCACAAACCTGCAAAAGTCTTGGAAAATGAGCACGCAAAGATACTGTGGGACTTCCGAATCCAGACTGACAAAGTTCTGGAACACAACACACCAGACATCACAGTTGTGGAAAAGAAAAAGGTTTGGATCATTGATGTTGCCATCCCAGGTGACAGTCGCATTGACGAAAAACAACAGGAAAAACTCAGCCGCTATCAGGACCTCAAGATTGAACTGCAAAGACTCTGGCAAAAACCAGTGCAGGTGGTTCCCGGTGGTGATGGGCACACTGGGTGCCGTGCCAAAAGATCTCAGCCGGCATTTGAAAACAATAGGCATTGACAAAATCACGATCTGCAAAAGGCCACCCTACTGGGATCTGCACGCATCATCCGAAAATACATCACACAGTCCTAGACACTTGGGAAGTGTTCGACTTGTGATTTAGTGATACGAAATCCAGCATATCTATCTTGTTTGCTGTGTCATAAATAATAATAATAATAATAATAATAATAATAATAATAATAATAATAATACTTTATTTATATACCGCTTATCTAGTCAAGGGACTCAGGGCGGTTTCCAACACAGCAAGGAAACCATACAACCATACAAATGTATTATAACTATATTGAATGCAAAGCTATGTAGTGACTGGGAAATGCTACCACCTAGTGAGTGAAGGTGGTACTACAAGCATCAAATGCACAATAGCATTTAAGATTTGTTTATTGTTACTTGACACGGTTTACAAGCCAAATGTCCTTCATGGCTTCTTCATTCGCATCATGTCATGTTAAGGCATATGCAGATGACATGGTGTGTATTTTAGGAGCATTCAAAATCAAACTGAGACAATATGTATGGAAATGTCTCAGGATTTATCATTAATGGTGCAAGATCCTGGCCCAAGGGTGGGTTATTTGACCTGGGCCACTGGCCGGACCCTGAGAAAGAAAGAAAGAAAGAAAGAAAGAAAGAAAGAAAGAAAGAAAGAAAGAAAGAAAGAAAGAAAGAAGGAAAGAAAGAAGGAAAGAAAGAAAGAAACGCACAAGAAGACCTGCCAGTTCTGCAAATCTGGAATTTAATGCCTTGTGCAACTCTCTCTCGTCTGGCGACAGGAAGTTAGATGACGTTGAGACACTTTGCAAAGACGAGGAAACTCTGCCCGATGAGCTTCTGCATTTGCCTGAAGAGCTGCAGCTTCAGACAAATGGTGACCGGGAACTATTGTGAAATGCAATTGCACCCATTGCTGGAAACCAAACTGAGTGGAAAGGTGGGCAAGAGATGCAAAAACCAGGGCAGGAATGGCGGTTTAATAGGAACAAAGCCACCTGCTATCAAGCCCTTCCAGATTGATAATAATTTATGTTCTTAGATTTCAGACCTGGTTCAACTTCATGGGACTGAACTCACTCCCTTCCTCCCTGTAAGAACAGCTTGCAGGAAATATTCTGCTTCGGAAGTCCGTTTTAATAGATAATAATAATGATAATAAGAAACAAATTGGGAAATTGCTATCTCTACAAATCGCATAACAATATTGATAATGATAATGATAATAATAATAATAATAATAATTAAAAAAATATATCCTACATGGATGCAGATCCGAAGTGCCTGGAAATGAGGACTGCGACTCCCATAATATTCCAGATCAATAAGGGATTGTTGTGAGAAAACTCACAACAATCCAGTGATTCTGGCCATGAAGGCTTTCGACAACACAAGAGTTATAATGTCCTGATTTGGGAAAGAAAGCAAGCAAGCCGGGATCTACGAAAACCCTTTCCGAAATGTGTCCCGCAAGAGAAAACCTCAGAAATTGCAGCAGATATGGGGAACAAAAAGCACAAAAACAGAGGCAAGTTTAGGAAGTCTTTCTTTGTTTCTCCATCGACTTATTCTCCAGAGGAAGACTCGGCATGCAATGTGCATGAAAAACCAGCTTCTGCAAACCTATCTAAAGAATCGGCCTCACTTTCCACAGATGGGCATTATATTTATATTGTGTTTAAAATATATACAGATAGATATGTGTATTTTGTTTTCCATAGGAAACAGAAGTTGTTCACACCGGTAGATAATACTCTAAGAGGAGGCAACAAAATGCAATGTGCTCAAGAGACAAGAACGGGGAAGGAGTGACAAGCGTTTTGAGCCAAAAAAGGGTGAAAAACATACAATCCTAACAAAATGGGCACATTCAGAGGAGGAGAAAAATAAACACACGGTATTTAGAGTATTGGGTTCCTCAAGAACAGAGAGCTGGAACAAATGTGGATATACAAACTCAAAAATGCGGATATAAAAACTCACAAACACGGATATACAAGCAGCTTTCCTCTCGAGAGAATATTTGTGTAGAGTAAATGGAAGTTTGCTGTTCCGCCTGCTTTGTAAAAATAAAAGTCAGTGCAAGCGCAGAGAGAGTCTTGCAAGAGTCTGTCTTGAACTGCGCCGTTCTCAAAAACGAGGATATACAAGCAGCTTCCCTCTCGAGAGAATATTTATGTAGAATAAATGGAAGTTTGCTGTTCTGCCCGTTATTTAAAAATAAAAATCAGTGCAAGCGCAGAGAGAGTCTTGCAAGAGTCTGTCTTGAACTGCACTGTTTTGGTGAAGCCGGAGAACCACAAATTCCGAGTCCTTTGGCCACAGAAACTCTCACATTGGCCTTGCAAGTTTGAGTGGATCGATGTCCCAAATGTCTCCGTCCGGGCTTCATGTGGCGTCAGGTTCGGGGGTCTCGTCGATGAAGCCCGGTGCCGGGGGGCTAGGAAAAAGGAGAGGGAAGAGCCGGTACTCCCCCCCGCTGCCGTCTTCGGGAACCAGGGGAGGCTCCGCCGCGAGGCCGGCCCCGTGGGTGG
This sequence comes from Anolis carolinensis, assembly GCF_035594765.1. Lineage (NCBI taxonomy): Eukaryota > Metazoa > Chordata > Lepidosauria > Squamata > Anolidae > Anolis > Anolis carolinensis. Next base: position 1,161,687 of record NW_026943823.1, read on the forward strand.
GGGTCTCCGCCTCGGCCTGGCCGCCCAGAGGGTCCGTGGGGCCCCCCGGGGCCTCGCTCGGAGGGTGGTCTTCCAACAGCGAAAGCAGGGGGTTCCCCATGTACTGAATCAGCTGCATGTCTGGGAAGAAGGAAGAACAACAAGGGGGTCAGGGCACCGTTCACGGCCTTTAGGATCTGGAGCATGCATTTCTTACTGGTGTGTTTTGAGGCATATTTTTTTTTCTTGTATGTACTGATATCATCCTGGGGAGTGACACATAAATTCCAGATCCTGCAGCATCGCAAGGACACATAGAAGGAGGAAGAGAAGGAGAAGAAAGGGGAGAAGATGGAGGAAAAAGAAGAGGAGGAAGGGAAGAAATGGAGGAGAAGGAAGAAGAGAAGAAGATGATGGAGGAGGAGGAAGAAAAAAGAAGAGGAGGAAGAGAAGAAATGTAGGAGGAAGAAGGGAAGGAGAAGATGGAGGAGGAGGAAGAAAAAAGAAGGGGGAAGAAGGGAGAGAAGGAGAAGATGGAGAGGAAGAAAAAGAAGAGGAGGAGGAGAAGAAATGGAGGAGAGGGAAGAAGAGAAGAAGATGATGGAGGAGGAGGAAGAAAAAAGAAGAGGAGGAAGAGAAGAAATGTAGGAGGAAGAAGGGAAGGAGAAGATGGAGGAGGAGGAAGAAAAAAGAAGGGGGAAGAAGGGAGAGAAGGAGAAGATGGAGAGGAAGAAAAAGAAGAGGAGGAGGAGAAGAAATGGAGGAGAGGGAAGAAGAGAAGAAGATGATGGAGGAGGAGGAAGAAAAAAGAAGAGGAGGAAGAGAAGAAATGTAGGAGGAAGAAGGGAAGGAGAAGATGGAGGAGGAGGAAGAAAAAAGAAGGGGGAAGAAGGGAGAGAAGGAGAAGATGGAGAGGAAGAAAAAGAAGAGGAGGAGGAGAAGAAATGGAGGAGAGGGAAGAAGAGAAGAAGATGATGGAGGAGGAGGAAGAAAAAAGAAGAGGAGGAAGAGAAGAAATGTAGGAGGAAGAAGGGAAGGAGAAGATGGAGGAGGAGGAAGAAAAAAGAAGGGGGAAGAAGGGAGAGAAGGAGAAGATGGAGAGGAAGAAAAAGAAGAGGAGGAGGAGAAGAAATGGAGGAGAGGGAAGAAGAGAAGAAGATGATGGAGGAGGAGGAAGAAAAAAGAAGAGGAGGAAGAGAAGAAATGTAGGAGGAAGAAGGGAAGGAGAAGATGGAGGAGGAGGAAGAAAAAAGAAGGGGGAAGAAGGGAGAGAAGGAGAAGATGGAGAGGAAGAAAAAGAAGAGGAGGAGGAGAAGAAAGGAGGAGAGGGAAGAAAAAAAGAGAAGGAGATGGAGGAGAGGAAAAAAAGAAGAAGAGGAGAAGAAATGGAGAAGGAAGAAGAGAAGGAGAAGATGGAGGAGAGGAAGAAAAAGAAGAGAAGAAGAAATGGAGGGGAATAAAAAAGAGGAGAGGAGAAGGAAGGAAATTAGGAGAAGGATCCTAGAATCCTCGAGATGGAAGAGATGCGGTGGGCCCTCCAGTCCGACCCCATTCTGCCAAGAAGCAGGAAAATCACATTCAAAGCACCCCCGACAGATGGTCATCCAGCCTTTGTTTTGGAACCTCCAAAGAAGGAGACTCAGCCACAGTTCAGGGCAGAGAGTTCCACCGCAGAAGTTCTTCCTAATGTTCAGGTGGAATCTCCTTTCCTGTTGTTTGAGGAGAAGACGAAGAAGACGCAATAATGGGGGGGGGGGGGGACAGACACATATTGGCTACTCCTCCCTTCTAAAAACACCTGGATGCGGAACGGCAAACCATTCCATAGCAAATCAATAGTAGCGTTGAAGCTTGTTAGTGATGAAAAGAGCGCCTGCGACCCACAGAAGCGCACGTGGAGCTCCCAATCGGTTAGGGCTAGAGCTAATTCCCGCACCAGTGCGCAAAGCTGGTCGTGTGGGGTCCGTGTGCCGAGACAAAAGGCCCCTCGGTGACATGCGCGGCGCATCAAAGCCACATCCATGTAGCACTTTCCCACGAGGATACCTGAGGCAGAGTCAGGTTTCCAAAGCCATTATTTCCCCATCCTCCCCGGGGCTCACCGTTCTTCCCCGGCGGCTCCAGCTCGTCCATTCCCGCCATGCCGAGGCTCCCGGGCAAGTCCTCCGCCTGAAAAAAACACATTTGGGGGAAAAGTCAGTTCATGTCGCTTTTTATTTCCTATGCTAAAATTTTGGCAAATAGTTTATAAATACTTTTTTTTTTTAAGGATCATACACCAGTTAAATGCACACACATTTTGCAGGGAGATTTTGGATGTATCAAACCGCTGACCTTTGCCTAATGAAGGCAAAACTATACCAGCTTATAGAGTTTCAAGCAAATACAGTAGAGTCTCACTTATCCAACGTTCTGGATTATCCAACACAGTTCTGCCTCCCGCTCGGATCCACAGCTGTTTCTCTAGGCAGAAAGGACTGAACTTTTTACACATTTAATTCCCGACAATGTTGTTGCTGTAAGTTCATTTTTTGCCATTCTATCTTTATTTGTAGTCAGTTTCTTTTTTTCCATAATAATTTTTATTTATTTCTTCTAAGTATAGACACAGTGGGAGAACAAAAACCAAGTAGTATAGAATGGTGAGAAGAAAGACGGAGTGAAACAAAGAGAAGTAAAAAAAAATTAAAAAATTCTTTTTTACAAAAATTAAATTAGCAAAATTCAACAAAAAGAACTCTAGATTATGCTGGAAATGTGGGAAAAAAATAGGAACCTTCTTTCACCAATGGTGGACATGTAGTAAAATCAAAGAATTTTGGAAGACAATTCACCAGATGACACAAAAGATGATAGGAACCAAATTCAAATTAAAACCAGAAACGTACCTACTAGGATTCTCAAACTCAATATTAAAGAAAAATGATGATAGAGTATTATTTTACATTAGCACTGCGGCTAGACTGACCTTAGCAAGAGTTTGGAAAAGAAAAGAACCTCCGAATTCGAAAGATTGGCTAACCAAAATATTGGACATTATACAAATGGATATTTTGACACAAAAAATAAGAGAAGGGAAAAATAAGACTGATTGGACAAATGTTATAACATTCCTGAGAAAAAGAAAAATGGATCTTACGATAGATCTGTCTTATATATAGAAGTGAGCTAACAGAAAGGAGGCTAGAGAAAATGACAAAAGTTAAAGGAAAACAAACACAGATGGGAAGTCAAACAGCACTTCATTTTTTTTAAAATTGTAGTCAATTTCTTAGCCAGTGTTTTTGTAGTTAATGTTTTCAATACATTGCATTGTTTTGGTGCTAAATTCATAAATACAGCAATTACTACATAATGTTACCATGTACTGAACTGCTTTTTCTGTCAATTTGATGTAAAACATGATGTTTTGGTGCTTAATTTGTAAAATTGTAACGTAATTTGACGTTTAATAGGCTTTTCCTTAATCCCTCCTTATTATCCAACATTTTTGCTTATCCAGCCCTTTTATGTTGGATAAGTGAGACTCCACTGTATTGCTAATGTTTGTCTCCAGAACAAAGGGACCATGTTTTGCCCTACAGCACCCTTCTGTTCTGCTTCGAGCGTCAATCCTCACTCCCGTCATAAAGAGAAGAGCCAGAAAGGCGTGGAATCCTTTTGCTCAAGCGCTCGGAGAAAGGCGTCCTGCGCCCGCACACACAAATACACACAAACACACACACACACAGGCCATATCTCCCTCCCTTCTACCCCTCTACGACGGAGCTCGTCTGAGCAACACTCACAGAACCAACGCCGCTGGCGGAAGCTGCCTGGGATTTACTCCAAAGAGCAGGCCCCAAACCATCCTGGAAAAGGAGCTTGTTCAAAACAGAAAATGAGTAAGTTTCCTTCCGGGAAGGAGAATCTAGCCTTGGCAGAAGGCGCTGACCACAACGCTAAGGCACTCACTCCTGTGTCCTTCTCTCACCAATCCCCAGCCTTGCTCTCTTTCTCCCCTCCTCTCCGGCTCCATCTACACCAACCACTTCATGCAGTTTCAAACTGGCTCTGAAGAAAGCTGGGTTTGCAGCGAAGATGATGCCATAGGCCAATATGTAATACATAAATGTATTTAATAAATCAAAAACTATTTACTACCATTATTTCCATGTACAACAACCTATGGTACCTCTTGCAGTTTCCACGCCGATTTCTCTCTATTGTAGTTTCAATGTAGTCATGAATAATGAATAATAATAATATAATAGTAATAATATAATAATATACTACAATAATAATAGAATAATAATAGAATGAATATATATATATATATATATATATATATATATATATATATATATATAAAAATGTAATGTGCATAATTCTCATGGAGTAAACAACAAAACCACTGGACCAAATTTGGCCACAAAAGGCATTAGTCATCCAATCAATCTGCATGCGGCAACGTGTCAGCAAAAATGGCTAGGTGTGTCAGTGCTGACACGCGTGTCATAGGTTGGCCATCACTGCCATAGGCAATCCTGGCCCAAACGGCGATGACACACAGATCACTAAAGTGCACAAAGGGCTTTCTCTTGTGTCTTGCAAGACTTTAGTTGTCTGGATATCGCAGCTTCAAACTGCATTAAATGTTCAGTGTAGATGGGGGCCCCTGTCACACAAAGATGCACTGCATCCATTCCAGCCCCGTTTCTCTGACAAGGCTGCTTCTTCAGGCTTTGGAAGAAAGCCCAGAGAGCAGCAAAGTCTCTTTGAGTCTCCTTTGGCAGAGAAAAAGCGGGCTATAAAATATAACAATAATTGCAACAACACTAATAGTAACAGCAATACTAATAAAGCCCCCTTCCCGCAGGACTACCCAGCATGTTCCTATCTTCCTGCCAGGGCTTGAACAACCTGCCTCCACTTACTTACATCTTCCAAACCAGCTGGAACTTCTGTCAAGTTCATGTCCCACACAGGAAGCTCCGGACTGATGGCCTGAAAGCAGAAATCAAGAAAGTAAGACACCTTAATCAGCAAACTGGATGGCCATCTGCAGCGGGGAGGCTTTGATTATGCTTTTCCTGCATGAAGGCAGAAGAGGGTTGGACTGGCTGTCCTTTGGGGGTCCCTTCCAATTATTATTATTATTATTATTAAGACTGGATGGTCATCTGTCAGGAATGCTTTGAATGTGGTTTTCCTGCCTGGACTGGATGGCCTTTGGGTGTTCTAACTATATTATTATTACAATATTATTATTATTATTATTATTATTATGATGACACAGCAAACAAGATAGATATGCTGGATTTCGTATCACAAAATCACAAGTCGAACACTTCCCAAGTGTCTAGGACTGTGACAATATTATTATTATTATCATTATTATTGCTATTATTATTATTGAGACTAGATGGCCATCTGTCAGGGGTGCTTTGATTGTGGTTTTCCTGCCTGGACTGGATGGTCTTTGGGGGTTCCAACTATATTATTATTATTATTATTATTATTATTATTATTATTATTATTATTATTAAGACTGGATGGCCATCTGTCAGGGGTGCTTTGATTGTGATTTTCCTGCCTGAACTGGATGGCCTTTGGGGGTTCTTTCCAAGTACATCATTATTATTACTATTATTATTTTATTATGACACAGCAAACAAGATAGATATGCTGGATTTCGTATTATTATTATCATTTATTATTATTATTATTATTATTATTATTATTATTATTATTATTGTTATTATTATTAAGACTGGATGACCATCTGTCAGGGGTGCTTTGATTGTGGTTTTCCTGCCGGGCAGAAAGTGGTTGAACTGGATGGCCTTTGGGGTCAATAATAATAATAATTATTATTATTATTAAGTCTGCCACAAGCACTGTTGGCCAGGCTTGGGAGGTGGATAGTTTGCAATAGATGAAAGACTCACGTCGGCCACGGCATCGGGCGCATAGCTGAGCTTCTTTCCCGAGAGCATGGCCTGCAGTTCCTCGAGGCTGGCGTCGATGCAGTTCAGGAAGTCCTGGATCTCCTCCCTGCAAGAGAAACCAGAACCGAGCACAGAGTGGGGATGAATCATAGAATCATAGAATAGTAGAGTTGGAAGAGACCACATGGGCCATCTAGTCCAACCCCCCGCTAAGAAGCAGGAAATCGCATTCAAAGCACCCCCGACAGATGGCCATCCAGCCTCTGCTTAAAAGCCTCCAAGGAAGGAGCCTCCACCACGGCCCCGGGGAGAGAGTTCCACTGCCGAACAGTCCTTCTCACCGTGAGGAAGTTCTTCCTGATGTTCAGGTGGAATCTCCTTCCTTTCCTGTAGTTTGAAGCCATTGTTCCATTACGTCCTAGTCTGCAGGGCAGCAGAAAACAAGCTCCCTCCCTCCTCCCTAGGACTTCCCCTCACGTATTTGTACATGGCTATCATGTCTCCTCTCAGCCTTCTCTTCTGCAGGCTAAACATGCCCAGCTCTTTAAGCCGCTCCTCATAGGGCTTGTTCTCCAGACCCTTGATCATTTTAGTCGCCCTCCTCTGGACGCTTTCCAGCTTGTCAACATCTCCCTTCAACTGTGGTGCCCAAAATTGGACACAGTGAGATTCCAGGTGTGGTCTGACCAAGGCAGAATAGAATAAGGGGGAGCAGGACTTCCCTGGATCTAGACGCTATTCCCCTCTTGATGCAGGACAGAATCCCATTGGCTTTTTTAGCTGCCGCATCACATTGTTGGCTCATGTTCCCCTTCTTCCCCACGAGGACTCCAAGGTCTTTTTCGCACACACTGCTGTCAAGCCAGGCATCGTCCCCCATTCTGTATCTTTGATTTCCATTTTTTCTGCCAAAGTGAAGTATCTTGCATTTGTCCCTGTTGAACTTCATTTTGTGAGTTTCGGCCCATCTCTCTAGTCTGTCAAGATCGTTTTGAATTCTGCTCCTGTCTTCTGGAGCGTTAGCTATCCCTCCCAGTTTGGTGTCGTCTGCAAACTTGATGATCGTGCCTTCTAACCCTTCGTCTAAGTCGTTAGAAGGCACGATCATCAAGTTTGCAGACGACACAAAACTGGGAGGGATAGCTAACACTCCAGAAGACAGGAGCAGAAGACAGGATGAGAAAGAGAGTGTTTTCTGGGAAAGGTGTCCTTCGTGCCATTGTGACGTGGACGCACCTGTCGAGCAGAGCATCATTCTGGGCCACAGCTTGGTTCTCGTTCAAGATGGAGTCGATCACGGACGCAGGATCCTCCCCGCCGGACGCAGCTTGACCTTGATGCAGCTCCACCGCGCCGGCCTTGAACGGGACGTCCAGGAGTTGGACCGGTCCGGAGCTCGGCGAGGCCTCCCAGGCCGGAGCAGGAATGCTTTCTCTCGGAGACGCCGGGGCCTCTCTGCAGGCAAAGAAAAAACCCCGTATTGACCCAAATCTCATGCACCGTCGCATCTAACGGAATAAGAGCACCTCCCCAACGGGAAGGCCTTCACCCTATCTGTGTATTGTATGTCATTGTTCGTTGTGTGAAAGGCATTGAATGTTTGCCTTGGATGTGTACTGCAATTCCCCTCAGAGGACATAAAGCAAAATATATACAAACATATCTGCAACTGACTCATAAGTTGTGTACCTGTGTATGCTGAACACATGAAGGTCATGAGTAAACCAAATACAGTAGAGTCTCACTTATCCAAGCATCGTTTATCCAAGCCTCTGGATTATCCAAGCCATTTTTGTAGTCAATGTTTTCAATATATCGTGATATTTTGGTGATAAATTCATAAATACAGTAATTACAACATAACATTACTGCGTATTGAACTACTTTTTCTGTCAAATTTGTTGTATTACGAGATGTTTTGGTGCTTAATTTGTAAAATCATAACCTAATGTGATGTTTAATAGGCTTTTCCTTAATCCCTCTTTAATATCCAAGATATTCGCTTATCCAAGCTTCTGCCAGTCCGTTTAGCTTGGATAAGTGAGACTCTACTGTATATTATTTTTTAACAAAATCGATTTTATTTTGTCTCTTGAGTGCATAATATAAAACAAATTGTTTTATGCAAGAGTAGATCTATTTTGGGCACTGAAAAACACTTCTGAAGAACTGTTTCCCTAACAAATTGGAGATAACAGGCCATTCAGTCTAACAACTGAAACCAATTGCGTTTCATAATTACATTTGGTTGTATACCACTTGGAAAGATTCTACTCAAGGGGTTTTTTGGCTCTTCTCTAAAAGGCTATGATCTCTAAAAGGTCCTGCTTTTCCAAAACTCACCCATTCCCATTTGTCGTGTGTGCCAAGGCCAGAAGGTTCTCTGTGCCGGCGCCACTTCCCTCTCCCTCTTCTTCGTCTTCTTCCTCGTCTTGCGCGTCTGTGATGTCGCGGATCACGATGGAGTCCTCGCAGCTTGGATTGTGGTCCGAAATGGCGGCCTGCGGGCACAACAGCAATATAACCTCTGCTCCTTCCAACATTCTCATGCTCACCTTAACACTGGCATGGGCCAACTTCAGCCCTCCCTCCAGGTGTTAGCACTTGTGGGAGTCCAAAGCATTTGGATTACACAAAGTAAAAAAATGTGAAAAGAAAATTCTCTTCCTGGTTTGAAAGTGTTATTTCCTGCTTAACTGCGCAGTCCTTACTTTGATAGTTGTTATACTTTACTAGAAACTTTATTTTTGTGGCTGAGGGTAGTACTCATATTTCTTTTCAGTCCAGACACTTTGTTTTTAATTTCAGTTAACCTTTCAATGTGTAGACTGAAAAAACAAAGGTTTTTTTCTGCAGTTTAATAGACGTTTCTCATGTTTTTATGACAGAACCAATTAGGAAATGACATTAATAACCCAGGAACAAAAATAGTGTTATATAGTGTAATTATTATTATTATTACTACTATTATTAATTATATTACCCACCTCTCTTTGACGCTTGAGGCAGGGTACAAAACTGTTTATAATAATAATAATTTTATTTTTATTATTATATTCCCCACCTCTCTTTGAGGCTCGAGGCAGGGTAAAAAATTGTTTTCTATTATTATTATTATTATTATTATTATTATTACTACTACTACTACTACTACTACTACTACTATATTAGCCACCTCTCTTTGAGGTGTGAGACAGGGTACAAAATTGTTTATTATTATTATTATTATTATTATTATTATTATTATTATTATTACTATCACCCACCTCTTTTTCAGGCTCGAGGCAGAGTACAAAATTGTTAATAATAATAATAATAATAATAATAATAATACCCACCTCTCTTTGAGGCTCGAGGCAGGGTAAAAAATTGTTTTCTATTATTATTATTATTATTATTATTATTATTATTATTATTATTATTATTATTATTATTATTGCTACTACTACTACTACTATATTAGCCACCTCTCTTTGAGGTGTGAGACAGGGTACAAAATTGTTTATTATTATTATTATTATTATTATTATTACTATCACCCACCTCTTTTTCAGGCTCGAGGCAGAGTACAAAATTGTTAATAATAATAATAATAATACCCACCTCTCTTTGAGGCTCGAGGCAGGGTACAAAATTGTTTATAATGATAATGATAATAATAATATTACCCACCTCCCTTTGAGGCTTGAGGCAGGGTACAAAACTGTTTATAATAATAATATAATCCAGCATATCTATCTTGTTTGCTGTGTCATACAATAATAATAAATATATAATAATAATAATATTACCGCTCACCTCTCTTTGAGGCTCAAGGCAGGGTACAAATTTTTTTATAATAATAATATAATCCAGCATATCTATCTTGTTTGCTGTGTCATACAATAATAATAAATATATAATAATAATAATATTACCGCTCACCTCTCTTTGAGGCTCAAGGCAGGGTACAAATTTTTTTATAATAATAATATAATCCAGCATATCTATCTTGTTTGCTGTGTCATACAATAATAATAAATATATAATAATAATAATAATATTACCGCTCACCTCTCTTTGAGGCTCAAGGCAGGGTACAAATTTTTTTATAATAATAATATAATCCAGCATATCTATCTTGTTTGCTGTGTCATACAATAATAATAAATATATAATAATAATAATATTACCGCTCACCTCTCTTTGAGGCTCGAGGCAGGGTACAAATTTTTTTATAATAATAATATAATCCAGCATATCTATCTTGTTTGCTGTGTCATACAATGATAATAAATATATAATAATAATAATATTACCACCCACCTCTCTTTGAGGCTCGAGGCAGGGTACAAATTTTTTTATAATAATAATATAATCCAGCATATCTATCTTGTTTGCTGTGTCATACAATGATAATAAATATATAATAATAATAATATTACCACCCACCTCTCTTTGAGGCTCGAGGCAGGGTAGAAAATTGTTTAAAAACAAAGCGATAACACTGTTAAAGTGCAAGATAGACCCAGTTAAAATATCAGCTGGCTTGGTGTTGGGTTGTATCCCGTTAAAGACAACAACAACAACAACAACAACAACAAAACCCCTGGAACAAGGAGAGCTCACTGTTTCATGGTTCTCCACGGGAATGCGGACGTAGGAGCGGCTGAACTTGGAAGGAGAGGCACCGGAAGCGTCGGTCAAAGGCCTACGAGGAAAAAGACAACAATATGAAACACCTCCCTTTGAAAGCAGGTATCAACTAAACTCAGCCTTGCCAGGGAACGGATGCAGTAAAAGGCAAGTGTCAAGGAATTAAAAAATAAAGCAACAATGGTCGTGTAAGGCAACTCCTGTCTTTAATTGACGGGAAAAAATGAGACAGAAACTGTGACGCCCTTGTTATGGCTTTCTTGCATGGAAAGCGTGCGCCTGGCAGCATTTTCCAGGGTGTGCCCGTTGCCTTTCGGGGAAGCACGGCTGGTTGGGACAAAGCACGTTTATGTAGGAAAGGGAAAAAGTTGGGTGCGAGCATCTGTTCTGCTCTGCAGGACGAATTCCTGCATCTCAAAAATATTCTCAGTCGAAAGGGCCCCTGAATGGGCAGTTGAGAGGTTAAAAATGGCATGTTTTCAATAATCATAATCATAATAACTTTATTTGTATTCCGCCCTATCTATCTCCCCAAGGGGAATCCCTCAGGGCGGATTCCAACATCCAATGGTGAGCATTCAATGCCTCCGTAAACAAACAAATACTGACATAAAATCCCAAAGAAACCCCACATATGAAAATAACATTAAAACCTAACATCAAATTTAAGCCTAACGTCAATCAATTAAACCACATGTAAGGAGCCCTCAGTGGCACAATGGGTTATAAACCCTTGTGCCGTGAGAATCCAGGGAGAGTGGGTGAGCTCCCTCTGTCAGCTTCAGCTCCCCATTCCTGGATCAAAAATCCAGCCGTCTCCTAGGCAACGTCCTTGCAGACGGCAAATTCTCTCACACCAGAAGCAACTTGCAGTTTCTACAGTCGCTCCTGACACAGAAAACAAAATTAAGGAAAATTGCAAATGAAGTGCCTAGACGGGCGGAAATAACAGTACGACCTTCAGCCACAAAAATAAAGTTTCAGGAGGATAACGGCTACTTTCAAATTAAAGACTGCACAATTAAACAGAAAATAACTTTCAAACCAGGAACAGGTTTTTTCCAAACTTTTGTTAGGTATTACTATTACTACTGTAATACTATATTATTATTTCCTCATTTCCAATTTCTTTTTTACATTTGATTTTATATAAAATCTCAAGGCTTTGCAAGTAGGAACAGCCCTCTTATATTATATTATTATGCATTGGTGGCTGTTTGATATTATTACTGTTGTATAAACCTTTGTTTTAACTTCTGTTTTATCATCTTCTTGTGTTTTAAACTGTGTACATTGTTTAATGTATTTGCGCTGTTACTTTTGTAACGTTGTGAGCCGCCCCGAGTCCCGGGGAGATGGTGGCGGGGTATAAAGTTTTATTATTATTATTATTATTATTATTATTATTATTATTATTATTATTATTATCTATATATATATATATATAAAAGGGTAGTGAAATTTTGGCCTAGGACAAAACAACAAAACTACACATCCCAGAAACACTAAACTTGGCAGCACAACTCGTCATCCATGCCTCTACGTTCATACAACAAAAAGAAAACAAGAATAAAGTCCTAATTAGAGGGAGAGGAAGAATTGTTTTTATCCAATTGCTGCCAGTTAGAAGGCTAAGCTCCGCCCACTTGGTCTCCTAGCAACCCACTCATCCCAGGAGACAGGCAGAGTTAGGCCTCAATTAGGCCTCTTCCACACTGCCTATAAAATACAGATTATCTGATTTGAACTGGATTATATAGCAGTGTAGACTCAAGGCCCTTCCACACAGCTATATAACCAATTTATAATGGACGTAATGTAAGGTAAAACCTTTACCCTTTACCTTAACTACCACCAATTCCTCAAGACTTTATTTCCCATACCACCAGACTTCGCCACAGCAACACGTGGCCGGGCACAGCTAGTATTATATATAATATCCAAGATCATAATATAATGTAAGAGGGCTGTTCCTACTTGCAAAGCCTTGAGATTTTATATTAAATCAAATGTAAAAAAACAAATTGGAAATGAGGAAATAATTATTTTAAAGCAGTGCAATAAAAGGTGGTCAAAGAGAAGCCTCTCGGTCTGTTCTCGGTCCATGCTTGCCTACTTGAAAACCTGGCTGATTTAAGAGGAAGATTCGGTCTGGGAATTCAATGGGAAAGGAGCATTTGGGGGGCCTTTGGGATGCCCAGAAAAGAACGCAATCGGCAATTACCGTTTCCTTTTCAGCCCCAGAATGCAGTTTCCTCTCATCAACCCCAAGATGAATTCAAGGATCTGCAGGAGAAGAGAAGAGAAAATAAATGAGCAATTTGTGGAGTTTCTCAAAGGAAATAAATCAGCAACTTATGGAGTTTCTCAAAGCCTTGTTGAATGCTCCAAGGACTCCATCCGTGCTCTTTAGTATGACGAGAAAGGGCACCTTGGACAGGAGCTGCTGCTGCTGGCTGTGCTTCTGGCGCAGAGACACCACTTCCTTCCAAAGAGCTTTGTTTTCCCTGGAAAAAGGAAGAGGATCCCAATGAGCCAAAGCTGAATGAGTTGAGACGCAATGATGAGACCATTCATTGGAAAACCAGAGCAAAATGCGCTACCGCAGGGTGTCCCTCCCACAGAAACAAAGTCTGTGCAGTTTAATAAACTTTTCCCGTGTTTTATAATAAAACCAATTAGGGAATGGCATTGATAACCCAGGAACAACAATAATAGTGTTACACTAGCTGTGCCCAGCCACGCGTTGCTGTGGCATAGTCTGGTGGTTAGGATCCCTCTGATTAGGAAGCAGCATGGCTTTGAAGCTGTAAGGCTGTTCAGTGGTATTCAAGGTGGCCAACCAAGGATCCCCCTGGTTAGGAAGCAGCATGGCTTTGAAGCTGTAAGGCTGTTCAGTGGTATTCAAGGTGGCCAACCAAGGATCCCCCTGGTTAGGAAGCAGCATGGCTTTGAAGCTGTAAGGCTGTTCAGTGGTATTCAAGGTGGCCAACCAAGGATCCCTCTGGTTAGGAAGCAGCATGGCTTTGAAGCTGTAAGGCTGTTCAGTGGTATTCAAGGTGGCCAACCAAGGATCCCCCTGGTTAGGAAGCAGCCTGGCTTTGAAGCTACAAGGCTATTCCACCATGGCAACGTATTTTAAAAGTAGCATAAGGCTCCGCGCACAGCTAGGAGGTCCTCTGGGTAATGTAGTTTCAGTTCCCGGGGGCCTCTGCACATGTGTGGTAAACAATTGGGGATTCTCTGTTATTTGGACTTTATTTCTCTAGGTTTTTTTGACTGAAAGACATAGATTGGATGACTGTTTTTTTGTGGCCAAATTTGGTGCGATTTGGTTCAGTTGTTTTGTTGTTTACTCCATGGGAAAAATGCACATTACATTTTTATATACAGTAGAGTCTCACTTATCCAACACTCGCTTATCCAACGTTCTGGATTATCCAACGCATTTTTGTAGTCAATGTTTTCAATACATCATGATATTTTGGTGCTAAATTCGTAAATACAGGAATTACTACATAGCATTACTGCATATTGAACTACTTTTTCTGTCAATTTTGTTGTATAACATGATGTTTTGGTGCTTAATTTGTAAAATTATAACCTATTTTGATATTTAATAGGCTTTTTCTTAATCTCTATACTAATATTATAATACATTGTATCTACATGTAATATTAATAATAATATTATTATGTAATACAATGTAATAATAATTATAATTCACTATTATAATTGTATATTTATATTACATGCAATATTACTAATAATATTGCGATATAGTTGTATAATATAATATATTGTATGTATATATACTTGTAAACCGCCCTGAGTCCCCTTCGGGGTGAGAAGGGCGGTATATAAATAGCACAAATAAATAAATAAATAAATAAATCTCTCCTTATTATCCAACATATTCACTTATCCAACATTCTGCCGGCCCGTTTATGTTGGATAAGTGAGACTCTACTGTATATAGTGTTATTCGTGGATTGGATGGACATCTCTTTTCTCTAGATTCCTCCAGGCAAATGCAGTGGCAAACTTCCATTGGAGGCTGGCCACAGCATTGTGTTGGAGAGCCCACAAATGTCTAGAGAGGGGTTCTCTCAATGGGAAAATTGCATTGAAAAGTCGTGGGAGTTGCAGTCCAAAACACTTGGACTTCAACTTGGACTTCGGCCCAAGCCCAGACTTTTTCCGCAAAGGACAAGGAAGTTCTGCGAGTGTCAAAAGAGTCCCGCAAGGGTGGGTTTGGCTATTAGCCTGAACCCAGAGAGCGGCTCCCGGAGCGGCGCCAGCACCTTTTCATACTCGCCAGCTTAAGGTCCATGTGGATCTGCTGCTCCCGCATCCCCTGGACCTCAGAGAGCGCCTTCTGCAACTCGTCCGGAGGGACCTTCAGGTCTTCGGCCCTCACTGCCGACACCTGCCGGGGACAAGGAGGCACAAGCGCCCTCGTCAAAGGGATGCTAACGAGAAACAGAACGAATGCCATTATAGGAAGGCAGTGCAACCTTGACTTAAGGGAGCGCCAGAGTGACTCGATTTGTCTCTCAAGAACAGCCTTAATACCACGTTGTAAGTCAAGGGTCCCCAAACTTTTTAAGCCGAGGGCCGGTCCACAATCCTTCAGACTGTTGAGGGGCCGGATTATCATTTGAAAAAAAAATACAAACAAATTCCTATGCACACTGCACATGTCTTATTTGTAGTGCAAAAACAACAACAATGAAAGAACAATACAATATTTAACTATAAAAACCATTTTAACCAACATACATTTATCAGGATTTCAAAGGGAATTGTGGTCCTGCTTCTGGCCAATGAGATAGTCAAGTTAATTAGGATTGTTGTTGTTGTTGTTGTTGTTGTTGTTGTTGTGTGCCTTCAAGTCATTTCAGACTTTGGGCGAGCCTAAGTCTAAAATGTATTTATTTATTATTTATTTACTGCATTTATTTACTACATTTGTATCACACCCTTCTCACCCCTAAGGGTGAGAAGTGGTTTACAAATTATATATACATACAATATATTATATTATTAGCATAGCACAATATTAGCATTATATATTACTATATTGAACTATACCACTATACTGTAATATTATTAGTAATATTATATGTAATATAGAATATATAATTAAAATTATTATATGGTATCATTATTAGTGTTATATTGTATTACATTATAATGTTATTATCAATATTATATGTATATACAATATATTATATTATAAAACTGAGGGCAGGGGCCAGGTAAATGACCTCAGAGGGCCGCATCCGGCCCCCGGGCCTTAGTTTGGGGACCCCTGTTGTAAGTAAATGAAAACTGCTTTACTTCAGCAAAACATAAAGAACAGCACACACAGTTGTATAACGCAAAAGAAAGCAAAGACGTCTTAGTACAGACACAATTCTTAAGTCCCTGATAAAATCCCAAATAAGATGAAGAAACAGCAATAAATCCTTAGGAGCAAATCAAAATCAAATCACATTTTATTGATTAGCCCATCGGCCGTATCAAAACATTTAACACATAGACATACATACAACATACAACCCGCAGTAAAAAATAAGTTAAAATAAACAAGCTGTTAACAAGATCCCGTCCAGGTCAACTATCTGCATCACCTCCACAGTTTACCCCAATGGATTCCAAATATGCAATTCTCAGCTGTGTTGCTTTGAATAGGAAAAGGGCTGTTTTGTGTGTTATTTTAGGATTCTGGCCAGCCAACAAAAATGAAATTATTGTGAATAATGTATGGCCCGAAGCATTGGTCTCTCTCTTTCTTATACAATTCACAGCCGAACAGAACATGTGCGATATCCTCCACCTTTGATGCTCCACAAATACAAAATCGTTTGTTGTATGGAACTTGATTAAACCTTCCGTGTTTGACCATCGTATCCAGCTGCTCAAAACGGGCTCTGGTAAATACCCTCCTGAGGTGTTTAGGCATTTCTGTCTTTAGATACCTGGCTGTTTGGAAAGTATGTTTAAAACGGCTTAACCATTTCAATGAGCTAGCTTTACTCAGGGTAGCAATGTCGTTTTGACCTTCTATATCCAGTACTCGTTGAGCAACTATTTTTGGGAGCAGTTTCCCAAATGCAGACTCGAAAGCAGGCACAAAGGGGAGCGAAGGCTTAAGTGAAAATTGACTCCTCCAGCTTCTCATTTATAGCCCGAGTTCCCTCACACAGGTGCTGCTAGGGTGGCTCCCATTTACTTTAGCATTTCTAGCAGCTATTCTAGCTGAATGGCATCTCTGCTCTGTTTCTTTTCGCCTTTCCTGAAATGTGGGCACTTGCAAAACCTCCTCCTCTGATTCCATCTCCCCCTCTAACTCCTGAACACTTTCCTGCTCTCCTTCTTCTGAAGATGAGGAATCCCTAACACAGGGAGCACAAGCACGAGATTACAGGGCTTTAGGGCTTCAAAGGAGCAGCCTCTGTGCCTTTGTCCGCTTTGGGAGATTGCTGTCTGCTTTGCTCTTCTCCGCTTTGGGGCACTTTGGGATGGTGGACTTTGTGTGATTTTTATTCCTGGTCTGTTTGGCTTCACGAAAAGAGAGGGAAAAAGAAGGAAGGAGGCTGGAATGAGCACAGTAGGAAGAAGAAAAGGGTGCTTCTGCCTCTTCGCTTTGTGCTACTTTGTGCTTCCTTGCTACAACTTTGTGCTTCTACCGTTTCTCAGGAGCACGTCCCGTACTGCTCTATCCTACTCAGTCAAGCCAAATCCATGAGCCAGAATGCAGGCCAGAGGCTTAAGCCAGAGTTAATTACAGAGTTAATTCCATCATCGCCTTACAGCAGGAATGAGGTCTCTGGCCACAAAGCAGGGTTGCCAAGAAGCAACCAGATGACCGAACTATTCTATTTCCCTGCCTAGTTCCATCGTCATAATGTCTAACTATTATTTTGAGAGGAAGCAATGTTTCCTACAATCAAGGCCAGCTCTCACATTGAAGGGGTTCTTCTGTTCTTTGCTGAAAGAAGAAACCCTACGAGTCACGGAGGAGGAAGGCAAGATCACAAGCATGAATCCATAATCATGAAAGCAAAACTCTTCCAGGAACACAGGTAAACACAGGAATCTTGAATCATGAACTGGAGAGCTGAGACAGGAACCTGAACCTTTTGGCAACGTTGTCTACTCCTAGAGACACCTAGTAAACATCACTTAATTTAAGCCCAAGCCCGACCAAGAAGCCATGAAATTATACCCCACACACCTGGGTTTCAAGGATTTCTCACAGTCTCTCTCTGAACGCCTAGTTAATCTATCCTTCACTCCCTCTGTCCGGAGACCTAATCTGATGTCATGGAAAAACTCCATCAGCTGAAGGCCAATTCCCAAGAGAAATAGACCTTTCATGGTTTCTCTTGTTGCCAAGGAATGAACATTGGAATCCAACACGTCCTCTGTCTCATCTTCAACTGCCTGCATTTCTCTCCGATCAAAGCCCTGATCACACACAAACTCCCATCATCCCCTCTGTCCTCTGAGAAATCCCCAGCCTCTTGCTGAGCCCCAACAAACATTTCCCCACAAATTTCATGGAACAACAACAGTTGTGCTGCTGCCTGCATCACAGTTGCAGTCATCTGATGCTTTCCCATTCATATTCACTACTATTAGGGTCTTCCTAAAAAACTTTAAAACATGGCAAAGGGGGACCGTACCTTCCGCTTGATGTTCGGCAGCAGGTTGGCTTTGCCTCGCTTGAAATACGGGTGCTGGAACTCAATGGCACAGCTCTTGTCGGAGGCCATCATGCCGTTCTCCAGCGCAATCACCTTCCGGAAGCCGTCTGCAAGAGTTTAATTTTAACACCCATGACATTCAATTCTGTTTTAATGTTTGTAGGTTTTAGACTGAAGTGAAATGCTTTTATTGTGAGCTGCCGCTTTGAGTCTCCTTGCGGAGAGAAAAAGCAAAATATACATAAACATTATAATAAGAATTACATTGGTGTAGGTTTCTAGAAGATTCCAGAAGGCTCAGCTATCACTGGGAAAAGTGAGTCATGGGAGGGAAAGAGTTGGGAAGATGTTGGCAAAGGGGGCCCTGCTTGTAAATAGCGACGGCGAGGCCCTCGGTGCTGTTTTTAGCACCGAAGGGGTGTGTTGCCGTCTTCCTGCCAAGAGGCCGAGATGATGCTTGTATCATTCACTGAATAAGCAAGTGGCACGCTTCCCATCCATGTGTGTGTCCCATCCGCTCTTGGAGTCAAAGAAGGGATTTTTATGACAAGAGGCTGCCTAACAGCCAGGATTGCTTGCTATAATCTCATAACATTATGTAACAAAATTTGAATTTTTTTTCTGTTCCTAGCTTGAAAGTGTGATTTCCTGTTTAATTGTGCAACCCTGGCTTTGAAAGTGGTAGTTCTACTCCAGAAACCTTGTTTTGTGGCTGGATGGGTGAGGTATCCATAAAAAGTAAAGGTAAAGGTTTCCCCTGACGTTAAGTCCAGTTGTGACTGACTCTGGGGGTTGATGCTCATTTCCATTTCTAGGCCGAAGAGCCGGCGTTGTCCATAGACACCTCCAGGTCATGTGGCCAGCATGACTGCATGGAGCACTGTTACCTTCCCACCGGGGCAGTACCTATTGATCTACTCACATTGGCATGTTTTCGAACTGCTAGGTTGGCAGAAGCTGGAGCTAACAGCGGGCACTCATTCCGCTCCCCGGATTCGAAAACTATAGTAAAATGTGCTAGAGCAGGATGTCCCTCCCTTCCGCAGAATCAAAGTTTTTGCAGTTTAATAAACTTCTTCCATATTTTTATGACAGAGCCAATTAAGAAATGACATTTATAACCCAGGAACAAGAATCACATGACATAGTGTAATTATATAATGATGATAATGATTATGATAATAATAATATAATGATGATAGTGATAATGGGTCCAAAACAGTTCAAATGCCCATATAATCCTATATTAAACTGATGGTAAAAATAATCATGATAGTATGATATTTCTAACCCAGGAAAAAATCATGTCATGTAGTGTTATTGGGTCGCTTTGTTTTAGATAAGTGCTTCCCAAACAGCTTTTAGGCATCGCTGTTTGAGATGATGAACTTACAGATGTTGAGCTGCCGGATGAAGCTGGACAGGTTGTTGTGCTTGAAGTACTTGGGGAGCAGCTCTTTGGCGAACCGCTGCTCATCTAGAATGCAAAAGTTCTGCCCATTCTAGAAAAAGGGAGAAACATAAACATTAAGAAGGTAAACATTGCAAAGCCTCCACCAGCCGACAAACTGTGTTTCAATTCAAATTCAGAGAGAGAAAAGCTGGAAGCCACAACTTTAAGCTTCGCGTCGAGGCCTTTTCCATGCACTAAGAAGGATCACAAAAGAAAACAGGATTATATGTGACAAGTCCAGACTTGCAAGAGGTTTGCCTCAGGAGAGCGTGCTTGCTCCATCAATGTTTAACATTTACACTGCCAGAAGGGACAGAGAGTTTCATCTATGCTGACGATCGTGCCATCACTGCTCAAGCCTCCGTTGGAAGTAGCAGCCAGCAATGAAAGGACTAAGACATGGACATCTCCAGCCCATCCTCTATTCAGATATCAGCCAGTATGCCAACATCTTAAATCAAGAAACAGCTTCCTAGGATCTACAGAGATACTTTCTGAAACATCTCAGCAAGCAAGAGTCCAAAAGTGGCAGGCTAAAGCCCGGAACAACCATATAATGTATGGTTTTAAATCTATTTATCGTATTTTGTTAAATTATCTAATTGTTTTAATTGCTTATGTTTGATCTTTTTGTATTTTATATTGGCATTGAATTTTGCCAGATTGTGAGCCGCCCTGAGTCCCTTCGGGTGAGAAGGGCGGGATAGAAATGATGGAAATAAATAAGCAACACCAGAGGCACTCCAAGTGGCCAGCTTCTGCTCAAAGGCCATTTAGCATAATGCCAAGGTTTTAACTTTGTTTGGAATTTTAAATACATTATAACTGTATCCTCCATTCGCTTCTGACACAATAAATAAATAACATAAACAGAAAACAGCGCCCTCTGTGGCCAAGAGGGGCTCTGCAGCTTGCGCATGCGCATCACGCATAAATCAGTCAATACTTTGTACTCTTATAGGCAGAAAACAGCGCCCTCTGCGGCCGAGAAGGGGAGTTTTGCCGATTGCGCATGCGCATAAAACACAAACAAGAGAGGGCTCTGGCGCTTGCAACCCCGCCGCGCATGCGCACCACAAACAAGGGCTCACCTTGCTCCACGAAATCACGTCGTCGCTCCCGCTGTCCTCGACGAGGGCCCACAGCTTGGCCAGGAAGCCCGGCACCGGAGAAGCCCCCGGGCCCGCCGCCATGGCTGCGTGTCTAATCTCTACTCGAGAGGCGCTTCAGGGAAGCACTAGGCCGCGACAGCCTCCGCAGCTGAGAGATGGCAGAGCGCATACTCTCGCGAGAGTTCGCTCTAAGGGGCGGGGCCTCCATGGCTGGCCACGCCCCCTTCTGTTTGTGGCCGCTCCGCTTAAGGGAGTGCCCCGTGACGTCATCACCGCCGTAAATGCCCCAAAAGCGGCGCAGAGGGAAATGCTTTTAATTTTATTATTATTATTTTATATTGTTATATTATTTGCAATACTTTTTCCCCTTTCCATGATTATTTAATGTTATTATTATTATAATTATATGCATAAGGATGTGGGTGAACTACAATTCCCAAAACTCCTGGGCCAATCCTCCCCAAAAATCCACCAGTATTCCCAGTTGGCCATGCTGGGTCTGTGTGCCAAGTTTGGTCCAGATCCTTCACATGCTGGGTTCAGTGTTCTCTGAATACGGGTGAACTATAACTCCCGGATGTCTAGGTCAATCAGCCCTAAATATAGTAATAATAATAATAATAATAATAATATTTGGGGGGGGAGTGGTGTTTGATAACATTATTATTATTTTTATTTTATTTTATTGTCATAATAAAATAATAATAATAATAATAATGTTATCAAACACCACTCCCCCCCCCCCCCAAAAAAAAGTAAAGATCTACAGTTTGGGTATCTGTAGTTTGCTAAAGTTGCATCAAGCTGAAATGGTATAATAATGTGTTATTATGTTGCTATGTAATGTATGTGTTGTTTTTATGATTGGAAACCGCCCTGAGTCCCATTCGGGAGCTAGGGCGGAATATAAATAAAGTATTATTATTATTATAATTATTATTATTTTATTATGTCACAGCAAACAAGATAAACATGCTGGATTTCATATCACAAAATCACAAGTCGAACACTTCCCAAGTGTCTAGGACTGTGTGATGTATTTTCGGATGATGCACGCAGATCCCAGTAGGGTGGCCTTTTGCAGTTGGCAGATCGTAATTTTGTCAATGTCTATTGTTTCCAAATGCCGGCTGAGATCTTTTGGCACGGCACCCAGTGTGCCCATCACCACCGGGACCACCTGCACTGGTTTCTGCCAGAGTCTTTGAAGTTCAGTCTTGAGGTCCTGATAGCGGCTGAGTTTTTCCTGTTGTTTTTCGTCAATGCGACATGGATGGCAACATCCATGAACCAAACCTTTTTCTTTTCCACAACTGTGATGTCTGGTGCGTTGTGTTCAGAACTTTGTCAGTCTGGATTCGGAAGTCCCACAGTATCTTTGCGTGCTCATTTTCCAAGACTTTTGCAGGTTTGCGATCCCACCAGTTCTTTGCTGCTGGCAGGTGGGACTTGAGGCATAAGTTCCAATGAATCATTTGGGCCACACAGTTGTGCCTCTGTTTGTAGTCTGTCTGTGTGATTTTCTTACAGCAGCTGAGGATATGATCCATGGTTTCGTCGGTTTCCTTGCACAGTCTGCATTTTGGGTCATCAGCTGATTTTTCGATCTTGGCCTGAATTGCCTTTGTTCTGATGTCTTGCTCCTGGGCTGCAAGGATCAGGCCTTCTGTCTCCTTCTTCAGGGTCCCATTCGTGAGCCAGAGCCAGGTCTTCTATTATTATTATTATTATTATTATTATTATTAATTGCCTTTGTCTTGATGGCTTGCTCCTGGGCTGCAAGGATCAGGCCTTCTGTCTCCTTCTTCAGGGTCCCATTCGTGGGCCAGAGCCAGGTCTTCTATTATTATTATTATTATTATTATTAATTGCCTTTGTCTTGATGGCTTGCTCCTGGGCTGCAAGGATCAGGCCTTCTGTCTCCTTCTTCAGGGTCCCATTCGTGAGCCAGAGCCAGGTCTTCTATTATTATTATTATTATTATTATTATTAATTGCCTTTGTCCTGATGTCTTGCTCCTGGGCTGCAAGGATCAGGCCTTCTGTCTCCTTCTTCAGGGTCCCATTCATGAGCCAGAGCCAGGTCTTCTATTATTATTATTATTATTATTATTATTATTATTATTATTATTAATTGCCTTTGTCTTGATGGCTTGCTCCTGGGCTGCAAGGATCAGGCCTTCTGTCTCCTTCTTCAGGGTCCCATTCGTGGGCCAGAGCCAGGTCTTCTATTATTATTATTATTAATTGCCTTTGTCCTGATGTCTTGCTCCTGGGCTGCAAGGATCAGGCCTTCTGTCTCCTTCTTCAGGGTCCCATTCGTGGGCCAGAGCCAGGTCTTCTATTATTATTATTATTATTAATTGCTTTTGATCTGATGGCTTGCTCCTGGGCTGCAAGGATCAGGCCTTCTGTCTCCTTCTTCAGGGTCCCATTCGTGAGCCAGAGCCAGGTCTTCTCCTTATCAGCTTTATTATTATTATTATTATTATTATTATTATTATTATTATTATTATTTGGTGCCTTTTAAAAGTTGTTTGGGGCCTCTTTAGGGATTCCCGGAGACATGGGTTCAAATGCCAGGGGAGGGGATTCCACTTTAAAATTAGTAAGAACCTCCTGACTGTAAGAAGAGCTGTTCAGCAGTGGAACTCTCTGCCTCGGAGTCTGGTGGAACGCTCCTTCCTTGGAGGCTTTTAAACAGAGGCTGGGTGGCCATCTGTCAGGGGTGCTTTGATGGTGCTTTTCCTGCTTGGAAGAAGGGGTGTTGGACTAGATGGGCAACTCTACGAATCCATGATTCTATGAAAGGCTGTGCCCAGCCTCGCCTTGGCATTTACAGCCCCAAAGCGAAACCAAAGCGGTCCAGAGGGACGTGTCCCATCGATCCCGGTGACGTCCTCCCTGCAGAAATATGTATCTTATCTCCCACTTGGCTGCCGTTCTGCAACTCGGGCATCCAGTCATCGACGTCTTTTATGGCCTAGACTTTGCCCTTTTGCTTTGGCTCCATTGCGTTCCTTTGGGGCTTTAAAGACCGGACGGACAGACTTTCACTCGGATGCTCTTCCAACGCTTCTCTCTCTTCATCTTCATCAAAGTAAGGAATCCGTTCAGTGTGTTTAGTATTTTCTCCGACACTGCCGCCTAAAGCAGTGTAGACACATATAACGCAGTTCAGTGTGGCTCATGCTACGTTCTATAATAGCTGGATCGAAACTGAGATATAAAATCCAGATTGTGTGGCAGTGTAGACTCAGACAATCCAGTTCAAAGCATGTAATCTGGATTATACAGCAGTCTAGATCCCAGCCGATGGGTCACTGACTGTATAATTCAGTTCTAACTGCACTATATGGTGGTTTCCAAAAAACCTGCAACAAGTGGATAAAGAATTGCTTTCTTGGTGTAACAAATAGCGATTTTCGGTTACTTACTATTAACAATGAAACACATACAACAGAATGTAACTTATTATTACATCAAGTAACCTTTACATGTAACTTTAAGCAAGTGCTACTTATTAACCAAGAAAGTAACTCTTGGCTTCATGTTGAAGTGTAACTTCGGTGCAGTGAAAGTAAACAATGAATTTAATTGTACGTTTTATTGGTATGAATGGTTTCGTGTGTTTTAATCTTAGGTTTCTATCTATTAACATCTCTGTTTCAGTGGCCTTTCTATGTATTTTAAATATGTTGTAACTCATTTCAAGCCTTGAGGAGATGCAGGAAACCAGTCAAATGTTGTTAGTGTTGTTGTTGTTGTTGTCTTAAGAGCCCTATTTTAAGAAGTGAAGTGCAATATGGCCACCAGTCAGAGAGTCCATCTGCACAGTAGATTTAATTCGGTTTGGTACCACTTTGAATTTCCATTGCTCAATGGGAGTGTTGGATTTGGAAAGGATGTATCCGCACTGTAGATTTAATCCAGTTCGGCACCACTTGAACTTGCATTGCTCAGTGGCAGTGTTGGATTGTATTGGGAAAAGATGCATCCGCACTGTAGATTTAATCCAGTTCGGCACCACTTTGAATTTCCATTGCTCAATGGGAGTGTTGGATTTGGAAAGGATGCATCCGCATTGTAGATTTAATCCAGTTTGGCACCACTTGAACTTGCATTGCTCAGTGGGAATGTTGGATTGAATTGGGAAAGGGCGCATCCGTACTGTAGATATAATGCAGTTTGACTCCACTTGAACTTGAGTGACTCAATGAGAACATTGGATTGGATTGGATTGGGAAAGGGTGCATCCGTACTGTAGAAATAATACAAATTGGCATTACTTGAACTTCCATCGCGCAGTGGGAACATTGGATTGGGAAAGGGTGCATCCACACGATAGCTTTAATGCAGTTTGGCACCACTTTGAACTGCCACGGCTCAATTCATATTTTATATTTTAACTATGTTGACTGGGCTTGTCACTGTGTGAGCCGCCCTCCGTCCTGTCAGAGAGATGGAGGCAGGGTACAAAAATAAAGTTGTTATTGTTATTATTATTATTATTATTATTATTATTATTATTATTATTATTTTATTATGACACAGCAAACAAGATAGATATGCTGGATTTCGTATCACAAAATCACAAGTCGAACACTTCCCAAGTGTCTAGGACTGTGTGATGTATTTTCTGATTATGCGCACAGATCCCAGTCGGGTGGCCTTTTCCAGTTGGCAGATCATAATTTTGTCAGTGTCTATTGTTTCCAAATGCCGGCTGAGATCTTTTGGCATGGCACCCAATGTGCCCATCACCGCCGGTTTATTATTATTATTATTATTATTATTATTATTATTATTATTATTATTATTATTATGCTAAGGGATGCTTGGAAGTTGTGGTTCGGCAGAGACGTACAAAACTATAATTCTTGTGATCCCATTGCACTGAGTGATGGCAGTCCAAGTGGTGCCAAAACTGCATTAACTCTGCAGTGCAGATGCACCCAAAAGCTGACCATATTGACCCAAATGGAGCCAAGATCTGTCTCAAGTTAAGGCAGTGGCACATGTTCCATGTTGTGGTTCCTTTTGTTTCCGAACATGGCAGTTCCCGGAGAGCAGGCTTTCCGAAAGGCTGGGATGCGGATCTTGCAGGCCGTGGCCTTGGTCCATTTTGCTGGCATTGTCTTTGGCGACGGGTCCAGCAGAGCCTACTATTTGGGGATCCATGAAGAGGAGTGGAACTACGCACCGGTCGGGAAGAACGGAGCCACCGGGCAAAGCGTTGCAGGCGATGAGTAAGTCTCATTCCTCGCTTTGCAAACAGAGAAGAGTGAACTGGAATAGTCATTGTTCTGCAATGTGGACAGTAGGCCACTGACATGGCTAAGGAATGCGCTGTAGACTCAATCTATGGACCTAAATGGGATTTTAATGGATTCACCTCTTCCCTGCAAACGGTGCCATAAAAAAGTGCAGTTCCGTTCTTTTGGACTTAGGACTCTCTCCCTTTGATAAAAAGAAACTAAGACGAGGCTGTTTGTTGAGAAGAGCCTATATTGGATCAAAATGCCTTGAAGGCAGCGGATCTTTGCAAGCTAAGCAGGGCTGACCCAGGATAATGCTTGGAGGGGAGGCCACTGCCACATGATGAGCACTGTCGCCTAATATTAGTGGCGTATTAATGCTTAGAACATGGGACATTCGCATACAGAGACACCAATCTATATACAGTAGAGTCTCACTTATCCAACATAAACGGGCCAGGAGGACGTTGGATAAACGAAAATGTTGAATAATAAGGAGGGATTAAGGGAAAACCTATTAAAACATCAAATTATGTATGATTTTACAAATTAAGCACCAAAACATCATGTTTTAGAACAAATTGACAGGAAATGCAATTCAATACATGGTAACGTTATGTAGTAATTACCGTATTTATGAATTTAGCACCAAAACATCTCAATGTATTGAAAACATTGACTGCAAAAACATTAACTACTAAACAGCCAACTGCATTGGATAATACAGAATGTTGGATAAGTAAAGGTTGGATAAGCGAGACTCTACTGTATAAAAATGTAATGTACGTTTGTAGGACTGAGTAAACAACAAAATCACTGAACCAAATCACACCAAACTTGGCCACAAAAGACATAGTCATCCAATCTATGTCTTTCAAACAAAAACAAAAAAACCCTAGAAAAATATAGTCCAAATTAGAGGATAAGGAAGAGCTATTTTTCCCCCTGGCTGCCGGTCAGAAGGGTATTCCAGCTCACCAAACAAGGATTCCCAAAAGAAGGAATCGGCCAGGCTTTGAGACTGCAAGGCTATTCACTGCTATTCCACCTAGCCAACAAAGGATTCCCATAAGCCACAGCAATGTGTGGCCGGACACAGCTAGTACAGTATAAAAGTATACAATATAACCCGTTACTATTCAGGTCCTATTTCCATATCTCAGTGAATGTTTGTTTCCATTTATATTGTTTTCCCACTAATCTCTTGTATATGGAACCCATCAGGCCTTTCTCCTTTCCTAATTTCCACTTTTAAATTGGATCAAATTTTGTTTCTCCTTGTTTCCCAGCGCAGCCTCCCGGTTCCTCCAGCGTTCCCGGGACAGAATCGGCAGCGTCTACAGGAAATCCGTCTATCGGCAATATTCGGACGCCACTTACGCATCCGAGGTGCCCAAACCGCCCTGGCTGGGCTTCCTTGGCCCCGTCATTCGGGCCGAAGTTGGGGACACCGTCTCCGTCCACCTGAAAAACTTTGCCCGACGACCATTCTCCATCCACCCGCACGGAGTCTTCTACAAGAAGGACTCCGAAGGTAGCTGCATTGTTATTGTTATTATTATCATTATCATCATTATTCTTTGCTGCATGACTCAGATTCAATAATAATAATAATAATAATAATAATAATGATTATTATTATTTATAATTGTGATACAAAATCCAGCGTATAGATCTCATTTGCTGTGTCATACTATGTCTTTGTGTCAATGATGATGATGATGATGATGATGATGATGATGATGACACCGGTATTTCTTTCCTTTTATGGTGTCGAAAAATATTTTCCCTGCGTAATTAATGGTACCTAATTTCCCTAATTACAGCTCTAAGCTGTTTTCGAACTGCTTAGGTAAACAGTGAGCTGGGCTTGACAGTCAGGTGCTCACCCCGACCGGGCTTCAAACCGGCCACCTTTCAGGTGGTAGATCTTATTACTGCTGGTGGTTTACCAGTTGTGCTAAAGCCCAGCCCCAAACAAGGCATATTATAAACTATCCATGTTGCCTAGGGTTGTTGCACCCCAGCTAGAGTTCACCTTGCCCTTAGCACCAACCAGGAATCCAAAAGTAGTAGTAAAACAGTTTATTGAAGAAGAAGGGGAAAATCACCCAAAGGAATAAGGAAGGTAAAATCCAACAAGTAATCAGAAAAGGTAGTCAATATACAAGGGTTATCCAGAAAGTAAATTACATTTTGGAATTAAAAATGAGCAATGTATAGGAGAAAACATCTACCATATGCAGATGAAAGCCACACCTAAATACAACTTCTCATCATAGTCGCCATTCAATTCTAAGCACTTATCATAGCGATGAATGAGCTTGGCAACTCCTTCCCCACAAAACTCTGCCGCTTGCGTCATCAATGCAGCATTTTGACAACGATGCACAGCTATGGGAAGGGGTGACTGGCTGGTTGAGGATGCAAGTGGCAGAGTTTTGTGGGGAAGGAGTTGCCAAGCTCATTCATTGCTATGATAAGTGCCTAGATTTGAATGGCGACTATGCTGAGATGTCGTATTTGGGTCTGGCTTTCAACTGCATATGGTAAATGTTTTCTCCTATACTTTGTTCATTTTAAATTCCAAAACGTAATCTACTTTCTGGATAACCCTCGTATAAAACCCCAACCAAGCTGGAAAACCAGAACAAAACCCAAAACAAAAACAACATCCGTATCCCCCCAGGGTCCCTGTACCCCGATGTGTCCTCGCAGGACCTCAAGGTGGATGACGCTGTGCCGCCGGGAGGGAGATACACCTACGTCTGGACCGTCCCCGAGGACCACGGCCCCACGGCCAGCGACCCCTCCTGCTTGACCTGGATCTACCACTCCCACGTCAATGCCCCCCGAGACATTGCCTCCGGGCTCATCGGGCCGCTCCTCGTTTGCAGGGAAGGTAAGTCCATTTGGGATGAAGGAGGGGTTGAATAAAATCTAATACATATATATACATATGTGTGTGTGTGTGTGTTTGTGTGTGTGTGTGTAATGAGCTATGAACGTCTAAGGTTCTTTCAGGCAGAGGGGAATTTTTTTTATCCCACCGCTACCACCAATTTGTAAAGAACTAATAACGCTGCCACCACTTTGTAAAGATGCAACCACCAAAGACTCAGGGAGGAGACCTTTTACTTTTCCCCCTTTCTTCTACTTATTCACTTTAGATGGTAACGTAACTTGGTTTATAATATATGCGACAGAGGCTTCAATGTTGGAAAAACAAGAACAAGTTTATTCAGGCACAGAGCTTAGTGGTTACAATGTTGTTCTCACTTAGAGGTATTTTATTAACAGCTACAATGCTAGAATAAGATGAGTCAAACTCCCTAAAGTGTCACTTATTTTACTTAAAGTAGTTAGAACTTCTTTCTCTGCTACTTTTAAAACCGCAGTCACCCCTGTGATATACGATCACAGATTCTCTGTTCCTTACCAGGACACAGACTATATTAAATAGGTCACAAAACTTATTTTAAACTGACTCAAAAAGAACAATTGAGTTTCCTAGATCCCATCAACCTAGGATCAATCTTCCCTGTGCCTCATCAGAGCACAGACTGACCTCTTTTTTAAACTATGCACTTCTTCAACAAAACGTCAGTTGGCTCCGCCTACTTCTCCATGGCAACCAGCATCTGAGTGCTGAGATGCAATAACTGTAATACTTACCCTTTTAAAACACAAACACACAATTAAACATATCATCTGTAAACCAAAAATTCGTACTTCATTACAGTGTGTGTATAGTCAGAGTTTACATGTTTGTGAGCAATTCATTTCCAAGACAGCTCCAACTTCCAGAGTGCACTGTGACTCCCAACGATGACACATCTGGACCAAACTTGGCGCATGTATATTAAATAAACATAACAACAACAACAACAACAACTAATGGCCAACTGAAAATACTGGAGGACTTTGAAGGGAATTGATCTTAGAATCGGGGACTTATCATTCACCCACATCCAGAGAGCATTCTGAACCCAACTAACAATGGATCTGAACAAATTTGGCATGTATACCCTGTCAGAGTAATTTGCAGCGCAGCAGTAGTTGGATGGAATCAGTGGAACACAGAATGAAGAGACATCAGAGCTAATGGTAAAACTATATACAAGTTTTACTGAAAGCAGTAATAAAGACAAATAGACTTGCAGACAATGGACATAGGACTTGACTCTCAGCAGACAGCACTCAACTCAACTCAGAACAGAACATAACAGAACTGATGCAATCAGCAATGCACACACACTTGTGTCTGGACACTCCCTGGTTCCAGCCACACATCAAGGACATCACAGCTTCTTAGTAATTAACTCTTTCCAGACTATGTTACACTATGGATGATACAATCAATATGCAATACAGGCAAGACACAAATTTCATTTAAACACTACCAATACACAAATCCCACATTAACATACCTGACATGCCCAATTTTGAATCCTGCTGAGGTTTGGAGGGGATTGACCTTAGAGGTTGGGAGTTGTAGTTCACCTACATTCAGAGAACCCAGACAACAATGGATTTAATTGGGAATCCAGCATGACTCCACTAGTGATGGAGCCTTTCCATCTCCTCTCCTCTCGCCCTTCAGGGACCCTGAAGAGCCGCTCCCAGAGGCGCCACGACGCCGACCTCGACTTCTTCCTGATGTTCAGTGTGGTCGACGAGAACGAGAGCTGGCATTTGCGCGAGAACGTTGCCTCCTTCTGCGGAGACCCGGACTCGGTGGACGAGGAGGACGAGGGCTTCAAAGAGAGCAACAGGATGCACGGTGAGTGTCCACAGCCCTTCCGTTGGTGATTGGGCCGAGATACAACAACAACAACAACAACAGGCTAAACTACTTGGTATATTAAATCAAGTGTGGGGAAGGTGAAGCCGGGAAGGGAGATAAGTCAAAACAACAAATTAATTTATGTATTTATATTCCGCCCTTCCTTCTCACCCCGAAGGAGCCTCATGACAAATTACAATGTACATATACATGGCAAACATCCAATGCCATTAGACACATGACATATACACAGACAGACACAGAGGCAATTTAACATTTTCCGGCTTCACGAGGGTATGCCCCATTCCGGCCACAGAGGGAACTGCTGCTTCGTCATCCACTGTGACGCCGAGTCCTTAATGGTAGTACTTCCTCATTCTGATGAGGAACTAAAAAATATAAATTTTTACACATATATTGTATGCATATTAGCAGCAGTGAGATGTAGAAAAATCAGACTCTCTCTGTGTTAGATTCTGTGTAAATGTACAACCTGGCAGGACAGGGAGGAGAAGGGGGGCCTGTTATCTATACATTCCAGTGTGAATTGGTTCCTAATACATTCCATTAGAGGGAGAGCAGACTTTTGACAGGTCAAGAGTAGGCCCCTGATTAATGTACTATAGCCAAGCAATAGTTATCTGTAATTTGCTACAGGCTTTTAGAGTACTTAGATAGGAAAATGCTGATCGTGCATATTTATGCCCATGTATGTAAGCATGTGAAGTGACGTACTAATGACGAGATGTATGTAGAAGCATGTTCTTTGTCTGAAAATGTATAAAAGGCAATGTCAACGCCTTGATCGGGGCTCTGGTTTGCCTTTGGAAAAGATTCCACTTCCAGAGTCTTCAGCTGAGTACAATAAACCGGACTTTTTGGCCTCTCAAAGGATTGCTCTTGGTGTTATCTCTCCTATCATCTATATCAATTCCTTTCCACGCGTTGCTGGCAGTTTTATGGTGTCGGAAATTAGTTAAATTAACCTCCCCACATAAAGCGGTACCTAGAATTTTCTACTCGACAGATGCAACTGTCTTTCGTGCAGCTTAGGTCAACAGCGAGCTAGGCTATTAACGGTCGGGAGCTCAATCCGACCCAGGCTTCGATCCCGTGACCTCTTGGTCAATGGGGATTTATTGCAGCTGGCTATTAACCAGCCGGGCCACAAAGAGGAGAGAGTTCAAAGGATGGGACTTTTGTCACCTGCAAGCAGGAAAGATAAGGGTTTGAGCCTTGTTTCTGCATCCATTGAGAATTTCATCCTTGGTTTTTTGCATCCAGTAAGGGCTTGAGCCTTGTTTCTGCATCCATTGAGAATTTCATCCTTGGTTTTTTGCATCCAGTAAGGGTTTGAGCCTTGTTTCTGCATCCATTGAGAATTTCATCCTTGGTTTTTTGCATCCAGTAAGGGCTTGAGCCTTGTTTCTGCATCCATTGAGAATTTCATCCTTGGTTTTTTGCATCCAGTAAGGGCTTGAGCCTTGTTTCTGCATCCATTGAGAATTTCATCCTTGGTTTTTTGCATCCAGTAAGGGTTTGAGCCTTGTTTCTGCATCCATTGAGAATTTCATCCTTGGTTTTTTGCATCCAGTAAGGGCTTGAGCCTTGTTTCTGCATCCATTGAGAATTTCATCCTTGGTTTTTTGCATCCAGTAAGGGCTTGAGCCTTGTTTCTGCATCCATTGAGAATTTCATCCTTGGTTTTTTGCATCCAGTAAGGGCTTGAGCCTTGTTTCTGCATCCATTGAGAATTTCATCCTTGGTTTTTTGCATCCAGTAAGGGCTTAAGCCTTGTTTCTGCATCCATTGAGAATTTCATCCTTGGTTTTTTGCATCCAGTAAGGGCTTGAGCCTTGTTTCTGCATCCATTGAGAATTTCATCCTTGGTTTTTTGCATCCAGTAAGGGCTTGAGCCTTGTTTCTGCATCCATTGAGAATTTCATCCTTGGTTTTTTGCATCCAGTAAGGGTTTGAGCCTTGTTTCTGCATCCATTGAGAATTTCATCCTTGGTTTTTTGCATCCAGTAAGGGCTTGAGCCTTGTTTCTGCATCCATTGAGAATTTCATCCTTGGTTTTTTGCATCCAGTAAGGGCTTAAGCCTTGTTTCTGCATCCATTGAGAATTTCATCCTTGGTTTTTTGCATCCAGTAAGGGCTTGAGCCTTGTTTCTGCATCCATTGAGAATTTCATCCTTGGTTTTTTGCATCCAGTAAGGGCTTGAGCCTTGTTTCTGCATCCATTGAGAATTTCATCCTTGGTTTTTTGCATCCAGTAAGGGTTTGAGCCTTGTTTCTGCATCCATTGAGAATTTCATCCTTGGTTTTTTGCATCCAGTAAGGGCTTGAGCCTTGTTTCTGCATCCATTGAGAATTTCATCCTTGGTTTTTTGCATCCAGTAAGGGCTTGAGCCTTGTTTCTGCATCCATTGAGAATTTCATCCTTGGTTTTTTGCATCCAGTAAGGGCTTGAGCCTTGTTTCTGCATCCATTGAGAATTTCATCCTTGGTTTTTTGCATCCAGTAAGGGCTTGAGCCTTGTTTCTGCATCCATTGAGAATTTCATCCTTGGTTTTTTGCATCCAGTAAGGGTTTGAGCCTTGTTTCTGCATCCATTGAGAATTTCATCCTTGGTTTTTTGCATCCAGTAAGGGCTTGAGCCTTGTTTCTGCATCCATTGAGAATTTCATCCTTGGTTTTTTGCATCCAGTAAGGGCTTGAGCCTTGTTTCTGCATCCATTGAGAATTTCATCCTTGGTTTTTTGCATCCAGTAAGGGCTTGAGCCTTGTTTCTGCATCCATTGAGAATTTCATCCTTGGTTTTTTGCATCCAGTAAGGGCTTAAGCCTTGTTTCTGCATCCATTGAGAATTTCATCCTTGGTTTTTTGCATCCAGTAAGGGCTTAAGCCTTGTTTCTGCATCCATTGAGAATTTCATCCTTGGTTTTTTGCATCCAGTAAGGGCTTGAGCCTTGTTTCTGCATCCATTGAGAATTTCATCCTTGGTTTTTTGCATCCAGTAAGGGCTTGAGCCTTGTTTCTGCATCCATTGAGAATTTCATCCTTGGTTTTTTGCATCCAGTAAGGGCTTGAGCCTTGTTTCTGCATCCATTGAGAATTTCATCCTTGGTTTTTTGCATCCAGTAAGGGCTTGAGCCTTGTTTCTGCATCCATTGAGAATTTCATCCTTGGTTTTTTGCATCCAGTAAGGGCTTGAGCCTTGTTTCTGCATCCATTGAGAATTTCATCCTTGGTTTTTTGCATCCAGTAAGGGCTTGAGCCTTGTTTCTGCATCCATTGAGAATTTCATCCTTGGTTTTTTGCATCCAGTAAGGGCTTGAGCCTTGTTTCTGCATCCATTGAGAATTTCATCCTTGGTTTTTTGCATCCAGTAAGGGCTTGAGCCTTGTTTCTGCATCCATTGAGAATTTCATCCTTGGTTTTTTGCATCCAGTAAGGGCTTGAGCCTTGTTTCTGCATCCATTGAGAATTTCATCCTTGGTTTTTTGCATCCAGTAAGGGTTTGAGCCTTGTTTCTGCATCCATTGAGAATTTCATCCTTGGTTTTTTGCATCCAGTAAGGGCTTGAGCCTTGTTTTTTGCATCCAGCAAGGGTCTGAGCCTTGTTTCTGCATCCGTTAAGGCTTTGCTCCTTGTCTCCGCAGCCATCAACGGTTTCGCCTTCGGGAGCCTCCCGGAGCTGTCCATGTGTGCCGGAGACCACGTCTCGTGGCACCTCTTTGGGATGGGCAGCGAGAGGGACGTCCACACGGCCTTCTTCCACGGGCAGACCCTGGTGCTTCGCGGCCACAGGACGGACGTGGTCAGCCTCTTCCCGGCCACCTTTGTCGCGGCGGAAATGACCCCCCGCAACACAGGGAAGTGGCTGCTGAGCTGCGAAGTCCACGACCACTTGCAAGGTGAGGCCCGCCATTGCTTGCGTTGATCGTGTTTCGGGTGCAAACATTAAAAACACAACACTATTTACAACCTGCAACAGATAAATATTAAATTGGTTTCCTCTTCTCTCTTTGGTTTTGCTGCCAAACTCACAGACCGGGCTTTTATTTTGATCGTTGTCTTTCACAGCCGGGATGGAAGCTCTCTACGAAGTCAAGAACTGCTCCTATCCAAAGGCAGAGCCTCCCTTGAAAGGGAAGCTTCGGAAATATTACATTGCGGCCAAGGAGGTGCAATGGAACTACGCGCCTTCAGGACTGGACCAAAGCACCGGGAAAAGCCTCCAGGAGCCAAACAGGTAAAAGGACCCCAGGCTTCACAAATTGTTTCCAAAGTAAGGACAAAAAAAATTTCTTGAGGGAAAGGGCAAAGGATCTGAGCAAGTTTCCTCTTGCTGTGAGAAGCTGTCTTTGAAAAATCAAGGCTCAGCACATTACAGAACCTGGTTTTGTTGTTCTTCCGTTGTTCTTGTTCAATGCAAAAACCACACATGGCTGTGTTGCACTGGGAACAAACATTCCTCACACAGGAAACAACAGGTTTGCATCTTAGGAAAATGCAAAACAACGGGTTGAATTTTGCACAGAATTGGTCTTGAATGTATTTGTCTCATCATCCCAGCATTCTTCCTTTGGACTTGAGAGAGAGAAGGCTAAAGGCTTCAATTGTTATTATTATTATTATTATTATTATCATCATCATCATCATCATCATCAACTTTTTCTTGTATCCTGCCCCAGTTCCCTGAGGAGACTCGGGGACGCATCATAACCAAACTTGGCACACATGCCCCCCAAGATCCACTTTAGTAGTCCTGCAGTTTGAGGGACAACGGACCAAGGATGATGGGATTTACAGTACCTTCACTCACTTCCTGAGACCACTGCAACTCACACCAATGACTGATAAAGACCAAACTTGGCACACATACTCCCTTTCACCCACTTTGCATCCTGGTGCGGTTTGGGGACAACGGACCAAGGATGATGGGATTTACAGTACCTTCACTCAACAACAACAATTCTTTATTGATTAGTCACTTTTGACCATATCAAGACATGTAAAACATATAATACGTACACACTTACGCATACATACAATAAAACCATGTAAAAATACAAAACATCCCGACCTGCGGCCTAATAACCCACTCCTAGATAAGTGTACAAATACAAAGTAAAAAGGTTAAAATTAGTAATTTCCTAAGGTAAGGTTTGAACGAGGACAGGGGTAAGTAAAACAAGTGTCTTGTCCATAGTAAATTTTAAGTTTGGATTTTGTTAATGGCAATAATGTCTCAGCTTCCATCGGCCACAGTTCTGCAGCAATGGGCCCTTTCTTAAATATCCAAAACAACTCAATATCCTGTACTAATAACCCAGGCACCTCCGGGTCCCCAAGCTAGTATACAATAAAATACAACGACATAAAATACATTCAAATGACAACAAATTAAAAACAACAGCACACAATAAAAGTGTAGCAAGTAGCCAAGGGTGACATAATGACATAATGGCATGGCAAAAGTACAACTCCTGTATAGTCCCATAACATTGAGCCATGGCAAATAAGGCGGCATCCAGGACAATATTTGAGATACTGGAATCCGAGGCTTAAGCGATGCTCATAAGGTGCGCATTTCGCATTGGCCACAAGGTGGTGGAGATGCTGCAGAAACCCATGTTTCTTGATCCTGACAACTCTTTTTGCTGAACACACAATGCATGTAGTCAAGGACGCCTAATGAAAGGAATGGAGTCAGGCATGGCAGCAAGTCAAAGCAAGCCTTGCAAGGGGGAACTGGTGGGCATGTTTGCCTTGGAGACGAGGAGGCAGATACATATTAATCCAAAGGGATGTCATTAGGAAGAGACTGACACACAAAGCCGTGGATTCAGATGGCAAGGAAAGAGAGTCCGCCCAAACATTAGGAAGAGTCTTGAGGGTAAAAGGTGTTCAGCAGGGGAATGGACTCTGCCTCAGAGGATAATAATAATAATAATAATAATAATAATAATAATAATAATAATAATAATTTATTTATATGCTGCCTTATCTCCCAGAAGGGATTCAGGGCGGTTTACAACAATAATACACAACATACAATACATAATACATACAATACATGACAATATAAAAGCAGATTATTACACAAAATAAAATGTTAACTAAAAATAACAATCCATGATCATCACAACAGGTTCCAGAATGATATGCTTTCCTTATTTGGAGGTCTTGGAACAAAGGTTGGATGGGCATCTTGTGGACTCCAGTACGATAAAGGCTGGACTAGATGACTTTTGGGGTGCCACATCCAGGTCTATGAATCTCCTGAAAGGCTGGGCTAGATGGCCTTTGGGGTGCCACATCCGGATCTATGAATCTCCTGAAAATCTGGATGAGATGGCTTTTGGGGTGCCAACTCTGGGTTTATGAATCTCCTGAAAGGCTGGGCTAGATGGCCTTTGGGGTGCCACATCCGGATCTATGAATCTCCTGAAAATCTGGATGAGATGGCTTTTGGGGTGCCAACTCTGGGTTTATGAATCTCCTGAAAGGCTGGGCTAGATGGCCTTTGGGGTGCCACATCCGGATCTATGAATCTCCTGAAAATCTGGATGAGATGGCTTTTGGGGTGCCAACTCTGGGTTTATGAATCTCCTGAAAGGCTGGGCTAGATGGCCTTTGGGGTGCCACATCCGGATCTATGAATCTCCTGAAAATCTGGATGAGATGGCTTTTGGGGTGCCAACTCTGGGTTTATGAATCTCCTGAAAGGCTGGGCTAGATGGCCTTTGGGGTGCCACATCCGGGTCTATAGATCTCCTGCAATAGACATAGTCAGAAATAGGCCATGGGTCCCCATTTGGAGGCCTTGAAGCAGAGCGGATGTGTGTCTTTCAGGAATGCTTTACTTGTGGGTTCTCGCTAGGCAGAACGGGGTTAGATGAGATATCCATGGCAGTCTTGATGAATCTACGAAGCAGAAATCGGCCACCTTTGGGAGCCTCGAAATGGAGGTTGGGTGGGCATCCGGATGGGTAACAGGTGCATCTACACTGGGGAATGACTGCAGTTTGGCCCCACTTTAACTTCTGTGACTTATTGCTGCAGTTTTGCAAGGCCTTGATCTTTCTCTGCCAAAGAGCTCTGGTTCCTCAGTAATAATAATAATAATAATAATAATAATAATAATAATAATAATAATAATAACTTTATTTTTATACCCCGCCCCATCTCCCCAGTGGAGACTCGGAGCGGCTTACATGGGGACCAAGCCCGAAACATACAACAATAAAACGATAAAACAATTATTCCGACAGTAAAACATCAATATCAATAAAACCATCATAGTAATCAACATACAGCATAAAGTATTAAAAACAGGAGACTAAAACAAGGATCTGGGCCAAAGTGCAGAATATATCAAAATGGGAGAGGTAGTTTCTCAGTCAAAATAGTACATGAAGTGCAAAATAGTAGTGGCAGAAAATCCTATAGTTGGATGGGCAGATAGTTCAACCTAATAATTAATATCAACCTAATTGCAACTCTAATGATTCCATAGCATTGAGCGGTGAAAGCAACATCAAACTGCATTCATTCTCCAGTGTGGACATGCCCAGAGGAATAGTAGCCTCCTGCAAATCCCTCCTTGTTTTCTTGGCAGCGAAGGTTTATTGGTTGTAATAAGTCACTGTGGGCGATTCAGCCGGAAGGAGGCCGGGAGGGAAGATCAACACTCTGCAGATGAAATTCCTTCCTTTAATGTGGAGGAGAGTCCCCGGGGCAGAGCGCTCTCCCTTAACGCCAAGAAGAGCAAACATCCCATGAATCTTTTATGATCTCTTGGAAGACGGAGTGAGAAAGGCTTTGCAACCAAGCCAACCAAGCACCGCCGTTCTTGCAAAGGAATCGGCCTTGCAGTTCCTCCTCCGTCTGGCATCTTTCCCTCCTGCTGTTGCCAAAATGCTTGGCCACATTTCCCCGCACTTATTAAACAGCTGTGTTTTTTGTATCCTTATGTTGACTCAGCTGGCACGAGTGCGGGTGAGCTCCTTCCATCAGCTCCAGCTGTCCCATGAGGCACTTTTTGACTGCAATGGCTCAATGCAATAACAGGGTATAAATAAGCATAATACACATGATAATAATAATAATAATAATAACAACAACAACAACAATAACAACATTAATCATTGGAACCCCCCAGTGGCACAGTGGGTTGAACCCTTGTGCCGGCAGGACTGCTGACCTGAAGGTTACCGCTTCAAATCCAACCTGGGAAGAGTGCGGATGAGCTCCCTCTGTCAGCTCCAGCTCCCCACGAGGCACTTTTTAACTGCAATGGCTCAATGCAATGGCAGGGTATAAATAAACATAATACACATGATAATAATAAGGACAATAACATTAGTAATTGGAGCCCCTGGTGACACTAGTGGGTTAAACCCTCGTGCCAGCAGGACTGCTGACCTGAAGGTTGCCGGTTCGAATCCAACCTGGGGAGAGCATGGGTGAGCTCCCTCTGTCAGCTCCAGCTCTCCACGAGGCACTTTTTAACTGCAATGGCTCAATGCAATGGCAGGGTATAAATAAACATAATACACATAATAATAATAATAATAATAATAATAATAATAATAATAATAATAATAATAATAATAATCACAATAACATTAATCATTGGAGTCCCCCTGTGGCACAGTGGGTTGAACCCTTGTGCTGGCAGGACTGCTGATCGGAAGGTTGCTGGTTTGAATCCAGCCTGGGGAGAGCACGGATGAGCTCCCTCAGCCAGCTCCAGCTCCGTGTGAGGACATGAAGAAAGCCTCCCACAATGATGGTAAAGCATCAAAACATCCAGACAGTGTCCCCTGGGCAACGTCCTTGCAGACGGCCAATTCTCTCACCCCAGAAGCGACTTGCAGTTTCTCAAGTCACTCCTGACACTAATAGGTATTATGAAGGCATTGTCATTCCAGGTTGGCACTCCGGCTTCAGCAACCTCTCCTTGGGGTGCATCTGCACTGTCACACGAATGCAGTTTGATTCCTCTTTATAACTGCCCTGACTCAATGCAATGGGAGTTGTAGTTTAGCAGAGCACCATCCCTCTTTGGCAGAGAAGGGTCAAGGCCTTGCAAAACCATGACTTCTATAGTTCCAATGCGTCGAGCTATTTTAATGTTTTGAAAAACCAAAACACTGAAAGATTTGACTGTTGTCTGATCTTTTTGCTTCTGTTCAGCTTCTCTGAGCTTTACTTCAAGCCGATTTCCTCTCGGAGCAAAGGAACATATTGGAAAGCCAAGTATATTGAATATACGGACGAAACGTTCCGAGTGGAGAAGGCGCAAAAGGGAGACGAGAGGCACCTCGGGATACTCGGTAATGTGGCGGAATTAAGGGTCCGTTCATATGAGTTTGTATGTTTGCAAACTTATTTGTTGCTTGGATGCCTCTTGCTTCCATTGTTCTTTGTTTGAAAGACATTCTCAGGTAGGAATGCATTGCATGTGCCTCCGGTGTATGGAAAAATACAGTTCTAATGAGCATGTGTTCACAGCACAATCCACTAAAAGTACAAAAAGTAGAGATGTGATCCCAGAAGGAGAGGTGCTTTGTTGTTGTTGTTGTTGTTGTTGTTGTTGTTGTTATTATTATTACTATTACTTTTACTATTACTATTACTATTTTATTATGACACAGCAAACAAGATAGATATGCTGGATTTCGTATCACAAAATCACAAGTCCAACACTTCCCAAGTGTCTAGGACTGTGTGATGTATTATTATTATTATTATTATTATTATTATTATTATTATTATTATTATTATATTATTATGACACAGCAAACAAGATAGATATGCTGGATTTAATATCACAAAATCACAAGTCGAACACTTCCCAAGTGTCTAGGACTGTGTGATGTATTTTTGGATGATGCGCACAGATTCCAGTAGGGTGGCCTTTTGCAGTTGGCAGATCGTGATTTTGTCAATTATTGTTTCCAAATGCCGGCTGAGATCTTTTGGCACGGCACCCAATGTGCCCATCACCACCGGGACCACCTGCACTGGTTTCGGCCAGAGTCTTTGAAGTTCAATCTTGAGGTCCTGAGAGCGGCTGAGTTTTTCCTGTTTTTCCAGTATCTTTGTGTGCTCATTTTCCAATACTTTGCAGGTTTGTGATCCCACCAGTTCTTTGCTGCTGGGAGGTGGTACTTGAGGCATAAGTTCCAAAAGTTGTGCCTCTGTTTGTAGTCTGTCTGTGCGATTTTCTTACAGCAGCTGAGGATATGATCCATGGTTACGTCGGTTGCCTTGCACAGTCTGCATTTGGGGTCATCAGCTGATTTTTCGATCTTGGCCTTAATTGCATTTAATTGCATTAAATGCTTTAATTGCATTAAATGCTTCAATTGCATTTAATTGCATTTGTTCTGATGGCTTCTAAGGTCTTCTCCTTATCAGCTTTTCCTTCGATTTTGTCAAGGAACTTTCCATGCAATGCTTTGTTGTGCCAGCTGCATTATAATAATTATATTATTATTATTATTATTATTATTATTATTATTATTATTATTATTATTATTATTGTTGCCTTGGAAACAGTCTGTCTCATTGCACAGCTGGAGGAGGACGTGAGAGGAGGAATTCACATGCCTACCTTGCAAGGGCGTTGCGTGTGTTTTGCTCTCCTCTCTTCTACCCGCGCGACAGAGGTGTGCACCTTCTTGTAAATCTGTTTCTCTTTTCTTTTTCCCTTCCTTCCTTCAGGACCGGTGATCAAGGCTGAAGTGGGAGACACGCTCCAGGTGACCTTTGCCAACAAGGCCTCCTGGCCCTTCAGCGTCCAGCCCCACGGAGTGTTTTACGGAAAGGAATGGGAAGGCACCCCATACGATGACGGTATGGACTCACTCCTATTGGCATTCAGGAAGACGAGTTTGAGTGCATCTATAGAGTCAATGCAAGACGAGTTTGAGTGTGTCTATAGAGTTAATGCAATTTGACCCTTCTTTCTCACCCCGAAGGGGACTCAGGGCGGATCACAATGCAGATATACATGGCAAACATTCAATGCCATTATTAGACATACAACATATATAGACAGACACAGAGGCAATTTAACATTTTCCAGCTTCATGAGGGTATGCTCAATTCTGGCCACAAGGGGGAGCTGCCACTTCACCGTCCACTGTGACGCCGAGTCCTTGATGGAGGACTTCCTCATTCTTCCGCACACTGCTGGATGTTTTGATGGAGTCATAAATTAGTTAAATTAGCCTCACAGCATAAAGCGGTACCTAAATTTCCTACTTGACAGATGCAACTGTCTTTCAGGCTGCATTTGTCAATAGCGAGCTAGGCTAATAATGGTTGGGAGCTCAATCCGACCTGAGCTGGCTCGAACTTACAACCTCTCAGTCAGTAGTGATTTATTGCAGCTGGCTACTAACCAGCTGCGCCACGGCCCGGCCCTGAAGGTATTGACCCTTCTCTGGACACCAAACGATGACTCCCAAGGTTCCCATAGCATTAAGCCAAGAGAGTTAAAGTGGGATCAAACTGCATTGATTCTCCAGTGTAGGTGCACCTTTAGACAAGATTAAAACACATATCATCCCTAAACCTTATCAGTTTACTATTTGTTCTGCTTTTACAGGGTTTCCTATGAATTACATTATATATATATGTGTGTGTGTATGTATATATATATATAATGTATATATTATTATTGGTTTTTATTATTGTTCTTTGATGTTTCATATTTTATTTTATTATTGTTTTGTATCTGATTTTGCTGTGAGCCGCCCCGAGTCCCCTTCAGGGGAGATGGAGGTGGGATATAAATAAACTTATTATTATTATTATTATTATTATTATTATTATTATTATTATTATTACACAATTTTTGTTCCTGGGTTATAAATGTCATTTCCTAATTGGTTCTATTAAACTGCAAAAGCTGAGTCTCCGGCACGTGTATCGGAAAAGCCACCTGCACCCGCCATATGCCCACCTTTCCTTGCACAGGGTTGTCCCATAAAGGCACTGCGGTGAGGCCCATGAGGAACTTCACGTACCGGTGGACGGTGCCACAACACGTGGGGCCCACCGACACGGACCCCTCGTGCCTGACCTGGATGTACTCCTCTGCGACGGACCCCACCAGAGACACCAACGCCGGTTTGGTGGGGCCCTTGCTGGTCTGCAGACCGGGAACTCTTGACGAAGAGAACCATCAGGTACGGTCTCTTCACCCATTTTTCTTTCAGGGATTATCCTGATTCTGCAGAAACCAATGGAGAAAGGGGTCTTTGGGCATCCAAAAGCTGAGATCCTACACCTTCAAGCGGAACATGAGAGATCTATGGTGGGATTATAATATGTCTTTTCTCCTGCCACCCTGAGCTCTTATCTTCTTGGTCTTTGAATTAAGAAAGGTGATATGTTGTTGTTGTTGTTGTTGGTTAATCCAAGGGTCTCCACCAGTCAGATTTGAAGGCAAACAATAACAGCTAGAATTGAGTATATGTTGTGACTCAGCTGGAACCTCAGATTGACTCTGATGGGGATGATGGGATTCAGGTTCACAATCAGGTTCAAAATGTCCCTGTTGTAGAAGATGAGGAACAGAGAGTGCAAGTTCATTTTCTCACAGCAAGGGATGATGTTGGTGATACTGAAACTAGCCAGGTGCAAATGGACTTAGAAAAGGAGGACAATTCTCAGTCTGATAATGAGGCTCAGCAAACTTAACGAGCAGGCTGACCTTGACGAAACAGGTTCCTTAGATCGAGCTGACCGTTTGGAATTC
Source organism: Anolis carolinensis (assembly GCF_035594765.1). NCBI lineage: Eukaryota > Metazoa > Chordata > Lepidosauria > Squamata > Anolidae > Anolis > Anolis carolinensis. The sequence goes on from NW_026943823.1 coordinate 1,205,341, forward strand.
AGGGTTCGGAGGAGTGTGAGAATTGCAAACAAGAGGGAGGTTAGAGGCCAGAGAAATGCTTTCATGCTTTGCAAAGGGTATTAAAGCAATGTGTTTGGAGACAAACCTTTGTCAAAGCAACTTTTCGTTCAACCAAGAAGCAAGCTCTCGTTTTTCTGGATTATCTTGCAGCTCTTGGGTTCGTGTTCTTGGGACTTTGTCATGCTCTAATGGGACTCTGTTTATTGCTGGTGATTGCTTGAATTATGCTCTAAAACTTTATTTTGTGACGATCTTTTGGAACTTTACTTTTGTTTTTAAAGAACTTTTTATCTTCTATTTTCTAATAAACTAAAAAGACTTCAGCCTGTGTGCAGTTTAGTGTTTATAGCAAGGTGAAGCTATCCTGAGGTGCGACAGTATAGCAAGATGATCGTTGATCTTTGCCATCAAGTCAACCTTGACATTTGAATGGGAGATCTTGCAAAGTCAAGGTTGTGGGTGCTTGATGGAGTCGATCTACTTGTTGATAGCACCCTTGTATCTTCCCAAGCGTTCTCGTTTTTCCCAATTAGTCACGTCATCTATTGATATTTCCAAAGTTCGACAGCCTCCGTTCATCCGTCTTCCTTTCTAGTAATGCTCCTCATGTTTCATGATGAGGTGATCTAACATGAAAGAAGACTATTAGTGCATGTGAACCTGAACCTTTGACAACCCTGATCTCTTCTTGTTGTCCTAGAAAGGTGTTGATAAGGAGTTTTATCTCTTATTCGGGATGTTCGATGAAAACCTCAGCTGGTATCGGGATGCGAATCTGAAAACTCTGAATCGTTTCTCAATGCATGAGGATGAAGTCTTCAAGGAGTCCAACAGGATGCATGGTAGGCCCAGTGCACCCATTTCTGAAGATTTGGGTTTACGGCACATAGTTTTGCAAGCTATTTGCCTTTCTCTTCCTGAGAAGGCTGGTTCCTCACTAATGTGCTACTCCCAAGATGCCATAGGATTGAGCCATGGGAGTTAAAGTGGTGTTGTACTGCATTAATTCTACAGTGGAGACACACCCTTGGATGATGATGATGTTGTTGTTGTTGATGACACTCCCAGCTGATATTATGTCCTCTTCCCTTTTCCGCATGGAAGCCATAAATGGGTTTGTGTACAGCAATTTGCCCCTCCTCGAGGTGTGCAAAGGAGAGACCGTTTCCTGGCATCTTCTGGGCTTCGGAGGAGAAGCGGACATCCATGGCATTGCCTTCCAGGGAAACACCATCCTGATGAACGGGATGCGACGAGACACAACCAGCCTCTTTCCTCACACTTTTGCCACGGCCCTCATGCAACCGGATGAGGAAGGTAAATGCTTGCTTTAATTGACCTCCTATTTCTCCATCCCAAACCAAACCTTCATGAGATGTTCTCTAGATATCTCTGGGTGTTTCTACATGTGGAATGAATGCCGTTTGACAGCCATGTCTCAATGCTATGGGTCCATGTCTATCCGTGCTCCCTTCTAGGAGCCTTTGAGGTGTACTGTCAGACTAGCAACCACTATCAATCCGGGATGAAGGGCCGTTACTCCGTCCGCCAGTGTGGGAAGGAGACGCCTTTTGACAACCAGGTTTATGAGAAGGTGAGGACCTTCTACATCATGGCGGAAGAGGTGGAGTGGGACTATGCTCCAGACCGCAGCTGGGAGCTGGAGAGACACAACAGATCTGCAGGAGAAAGGTAAGGATACAAAGAGTTGGAAGGGATTCCCAAAGGGCATCTAGTCCAACCCTCCCCCCCCCCCTTTGACTTTGCAGGGCTCCAGAAGGAAAGGAAAGCCACTATGAATAAGCATAGTCTTGGAAATTATATCAATTTATACTTGCACCAGCTCTGAACAGTTGCCTACAGTCTTCTTGTCCATCTAAGGGTCTACTTCTAAGGACTTCATCACACACAATAAAACAAGCGTTTCTGCACACGTAAAATACTGCAACTGACAGTGCCCTTCACACAACTCAAGCTTCAAATGTGGTGTAGAGGTGTCTTGCCATCTCTAAAGTGTGGGTTTTCCTGACAATCCCTAAGTTGGTTGGCAAGCGAGTTATTCCTCAATTCCCCAAGTAGATGTGTAAAGATGCCCAATTTAACATGTGATGGGAATTCCCCCTCGCCCGTTTGTAAACATAATAAGAATATCACTATAGAGAGAGGAGCCAAGTTGGGCAGTATTGATTCCTTTCTTCCCAATTTGGGACTGAGAAGGTATAGGGAACATTCAAAGATATTAAAAACATTCAGGAAAAAACCCCTATGCTTGTCTCTGAGCTCCCTCTTTCAACAATCCCTTCTTCCTGTGTTATCTCCCTTTTTGTAAAAGTCCTTTTGAACTCTTACCTACTATTTTCTCAATTGCCTCCCTGAAACACCTGCTGTGCTGCCAGGCTTTTGTTTTGCCTATCAAAAGGCTAGCAGAGAGCTACAGCTTCATTCCCCCCTCTCTCTCCTGTTGTCAATTCAACAATGTAACAATAATTTCTCTATACATGTTGTGAGTTTTTTGAGCTGTAAATTGAACTCCTGAGATTACAAAGATAGAAGTTTTTTTTAAAAAAGAAAGACAACGAGGAGGGACAGTGGGAGGAAACTATGTGATGGCAAATCAAACAAATAAATCCTAAAGAAAGCAGAGTAGGAGAAGGTTGTGATGGAATAAGGAAATCATCTGTTTAATTTCCAAACGGGGCTTTGTGAAGCTTAAGAGAAAACTAACTATCCCAAACACTTTACATATCCCATGTGATGAAGTCCTAGGATTCAGTCTGAATTATATCAAGCTCATCACGAAAGCAGTTCAGCACCTTGTTGAGTTCTTTTCAGACTAAAATCCCATTAATATGGGGATCGCCAGCCATCCTTGTTGTGGCTTTTCATCTTGGCTTTGTTCTCATCCATGGAACATCAGGCTCCCTCGGGTGAAGTTCTGGGCAAGGGCCCCGTTTCATCTGCTGAGACTTTGTGTTGTTTTATTAATGCTGACGGGGCATCAATAATGCAGAATAGAGCTTTGAAACCCGCAGGTACGGTGAGGTGTTTCTGAGCCACGGAAACGGTCTGCTGGGCTCCAAATACAAGAAAGCCATTTACAGAGAATACACCGACGGGACATTTCGGACCCAGAAGGAGAGGCGCAATGGAGAGGAACACCTTGGGATTCTGGGTGAGAACGGGCAGCAAACTGAACGTTCTTCAGGTTGGGTCTCTTCTCCCGTTGCTTCTTAAACTCTCTGATTTGGTGGTTTTTCGACCAGCACCGTATCTATTCCCATTGGCCAGGCATGGGATGAAAACCCGTCCTTTTCCTGAAGGAAGTCCCTTCTTTGCCTCCTTCCCAGGTCCTTTCCTTTGGGCCGAAGTGGGAGACGTCCTCAACATTGTGTTCCGGAATAACGCAACCCGCCCGTACTCCATCCATGCCCATGGCGTTTTGGAAAAGAGTCGTGCGGACCCGGAAGCCACAAAACCAGGTGAGCATGAAATGCGTGGGCTCTTCTCACCTTCTGGACTCATTGGTTGCGAATTCCCAGGCGTCAAAAACTGATGGGTTGAGTGAGGCATTCATCGCCCTTGAATGGCAATGTTGCATGGCTGAACCAAGGCCTCAGATGCAGAAACCCATGCCCAGTCATGTGCCATGTGCCATGTGTAACTCTGCTCAGCCATCTCCTTCTCCTTCCTCTTCTTCTTCTCTTTCTGTTCCTCCTCCTTCTTCCTCTTCTTCTTCTTGTCTTTTTCCTTCTCCTCCTCCATCTCCTCCATCTCCTCCTCCTTCTTCTTCTCCTTCTTCTTCTTCTCTTCCTCCTCCTCCTTCTTCCTCTTCCTCTTCTCTTTTTCCTAATAATAATAATAATAATAATAATAATAATAATAACTTTATATCCCGCCTCCATCTCCCCCAAAGGGGACTCGGGGTGGCTTCTCCTCCTCCATCTCCTCCATCTCCTCCATCTCCTTCTTCTCCTTCTTCTCCTTCTTCTCCTTCTTCTTCTTCTTCTTCTTCTTCTTCTTCTTCTTCTTCTTCTTCTCCTTCTCCTTCTCCTTCCTCTTCTTCTTCTCCTTCTCTTCTTCCTCCTCCATTTCCTCCTTATTCTTCTTCTCCTTTTTCTTGTCCTTCTCCATCTTCTTCTTTTCCTTTTCCTCCTCCTTCCTTTTCCTCTTCTTTTGAGCAAAGCGTCATGAGAAAGGTTTTATACTCAGGTACATTTGTTTGTGTGAAGTCAGATCAGAAACATCCATGGGTCCCATTCTCCCTCTTTGTTCTCCCAGGTGAGATTGTAACCTACCAGTGGGATGTCCCTGCAAGATCCGGCCCAGGACCAAACGATTCCGCCTGTGTCTCTTGGATCTACTATTCCGGAGTGGACCCTGTGAAGGTCAGCCGTTGTCCACTACTACGAGAGAGTGGGAAAACATGGCATCATCTGAGGAGGACCCCTACGCAGAGGTCAATTCATGTTCATTCTTGATTAGGTCCCAGTTATCTCTCCTGTCTTCAGCAGAGCTCTCCTGATAAAGATGACTTTAGTTCCCTAACAAAGGTGTGCTTTGCCTCTGAAATGCCTATCCGCCATCCATGCAGCTGCCAGAACCTTTCTTCTAAAAAATATGTAACCACAATAAAGGTTCAAAACATGAAAGACAATATGTATATTAGAGCATCATATACACAATAATGTTAACAATAATAATAGAAATGATAATCAAATACAATCAGCTGTAATGACACACAGTAGTAACTTGCAGAGTATAAAGATTTAAATGCTACAAAGAGCCATTTTCAGTGTAGAACAATATCTACAAGACTCCAACTAAATTTTGTTAAGAACACAGTATGTGTACATTCTACCTCTCCAAAATGATATGTGATAATATGCTGTGAAACTAAATAAATCAGTAGACAATACGATTGACTCAGATATGGCGTGGAGTCAAATCAAATCAAAGTCTCTGTAGTACTAGAGCAATTCTTTGGGACTCCTCAGGTTGTAATTGCAATCAATCAGCAGTCGCTTCAGTTTGTTGAAAATAAATTCAGTTTGTCAGAGATAAATTTCCAAGTTGGGGGAACAAATGTTGCTTAGATGCCGATTCTAAGTAGCTGGTTGTAGGTCAATAAGAGCCAGGAAAACCGATCAAATACAGATGTTGTTTTAGAGTGGCTGGCTGTGAGCTGAAGTAAGCCATTTACTACTGGTTCCCGGGTCTACTCCAGTTTCTACTACTAGAACGTTTCTTCTAACAAAGCCTATATATATATATATATATATATATATATATATATATATATATACACACACACACACACACACACACACACACACACACACACACACTGGCCTCAACCCAGTCCAATGAGACCAAAGGTCTCAGCTCAGGCGGAGGTCCATATAGGTTGACCAGGGTTGCCAGTTATCCCTTATTAGAGTGGATTTCCTTTCTTTTAGAGTTGGAAAGCTGGCAGGAATCCCTTATTATAAGTAGATCCCCTGTTTGGGTATCAGACAGCTTTTCCTACTATGGAGACAGAATAGGATGCCCACCAAAAATCCCATGTTTTGGTGCATAGGCTCATCATAAAGTCAGAAATACCTGCATCGTTTATTCCACAAAGATGTCTATTTTGCAAATAATTGCCTGTGTAGATGATGCTGAAACCAACACTTTCCTTTGGTATTGAGGTAGAACTGGTTCCTCATTGCCAACCCTACATGTCATGGAGATGGGCTGCCCCTTGTTTCAGTTTCGCAAACGGTAGTGTGGATTTACCATACGGGTTTTCTTCCCGTTCTGCATCCTTTCCCGTCCAGGACCTGTTCAGCGGCCTCGTTGGGCCCCTGAAGGTCTGCCGCAAAGGGACCCTGGACTCGGGCGGGAGACGGAGAGGCGTCAGCAAGGAGTTTGCCCTCCTCTTCTTGGTCTTCGATGAAAACCAGTCCTGGTACCTGGAGGAGAACGTCAAGAACCATGGCCAGGGAGAGCGGAACCGTTCCCGGGCGGACAAAGAGGAGTTTGCAGAAAGCAACAAAATGCACGGTAGCCGGCTTGCGTCCTTGCAGATTATGTTCCGTTAGATGTATTTTATTGTGAAAATTAACACATCGTAATATTTCTGCAGGTGTAATAATGAACTTGCTATAATGAATGTTTGGATAAAGGGAAGACATCTGACATTACAGTTTGGCTACACTTCCAGTTAGTAACAGAAATACAGTGGAGTCTCACTTATCCAAGCCTCGCTTATCCAAGCTTTTGGATTATCCAAGCCATTTTTGTAGTCAATGTTTTCAATATATCATGATATTTTGGCGCTAAATTCGTAAATACAGTAATTACAACATAACATTACTGCGTATTGGACTACTTTTTCTGTCAAATTTCTTGTATAACATGATATTTTGGTGCTTAATTTGTAAAACAATAACCTAATTTGATGTTTAATAAGCTTTTCCTTAATCCCTCCTTATTATCCAAGATATTCGCTTATCAAAGCTTCTGCCGGCCCATTTAGCTTGGATAAGTGAGACTCTACTGTAATAATAATACTTTATTTTTCTATCCCGCCACCATCTCCCCGAAGGGACTCAGGGCGGCTAACATGGGGCGATGCCCAAAACAAAACAGAATAAAGCAATTACAACTAATATCAAAACAAAAACGGTAATAACATAAATCAAATAAACAATTTAAACATTTTAAAAATACAATAAAACACATAAAATCAGAACAAATGAGTAATAATACAGAATCAGCCACTGGAGATAAAAGGGGTCGGGCATATAAAACACAATATCCAATAGTATCCAATAGAAATAACAATGGTATCCTTCCAAGGATTGTTCAGAATACCAGGCACTCCCAATGCAAAGTGTGTTGGTGATGGAAAGCATATTTATTTATTTGTTTGTTTGTTTGTTTGTTTGTTTATTGGACTTATATACCGCTACTCCCAATTTGGCTCGGAGCGGTTCACAAAGATAGATAAAACAATACAGTTAGCTTTAAATAACAATAAGAACGGACATAGCCCCAAGTTTTCACCCATCGAAGGCTTGTCAGAAGAGAAAGGTTTTACTGGCTTTCCGAAAGGCAAGTAGGTCTCGGGTAGTTCGAATTTCAACTGGCAAGGCATTCCATAGATACTTGAAGGAGGAACTCTTTTAATAATAATAGTAATAGTAATAATCTTTTAAGCAAATGCCAGGAGTATCTTTGGGGCTGGCTTTGTTTTGATTAGAAAGTGGATGCCTTAGGAGCAAAGAGATGTGTAACCTTTTATTTACCTTCCTCCCTTAGCCATCAATGGGAGGCTCTATGCAAACCTGCCTGGACTGACTATGTACGCCGGTGACTGGGTGAACTGGTACCTGCTGGGAATGGGCCAGGAGATTGACGTGCACACGGTCCACTTCCATGCGGAGACCTTCATTTACCGGGTGAGGCGCTCTCTTTATTCAATGAACACAGCCGACTGAGTCTGCTCTGGACACAAAGGGAGCTGTCCAAGGTACTGAACTGTCTTCCACATTTCACTCCTTGGAAGTCCAGGCTGAAACCCAAAGTGGGTCCACTGCGGTGACGGAAATGCTTAGTGTGGGTTTTAGTGGTGGGCACCACGGTTTCAAAGCTCATGCTCCTTCTCCCTTCCTTCCTTCCTTCCTTCCTTCCATCTCGGCAGAGCGGCCAGAGCCACAGGGCGGACGTGGTGGACCTCTTCCCGGGGACCTTGGAAATGGTGGAGATGCTGGCCAGCAATCCCGGGACGTGGCTCCTCCATTGCCACGTAGCCGACCACATCCATGCTGGCATGGAGACCCTTTTCACCGTCTTGCCCAGGCCAGGTAGGGAGGGAGGGCAATATCAGGTCCCAGGTCTGATTCACCACCTAGCCCGGCATGATCACACTCACTGCTGGTTCAAGCTTAACTTTTAAAAAAGGCTCCGTTTTATCCGTTTATTAATCTTGTTTGCAGTTGTGCACCTTTTACCACTGAGCCGGTTGGATGTTTGGGCTGAAATAAGGTTTTGACTGAATATCAGGTACCAGTGAAACTGAGACGCTGATCTGGGCTGAACGTGACTCCGATGCAAAGATCACATGCGTCCGCACCATCTTGTCTCCACATAGAAAACCCTTTGGTCTGACTCAGGGTTGTTCTCAGAATCCTAATTCTGTTGTTTCTTTCTTTTCAGACCCCAGGCGCCTGAATGTCAGTTCTGTGGCAGGTATGGCTTTCCTTTCTTCCTGGTCTCCCTGTTATCTGAACCCTAGTGAGATGCCTTCTCCAGCGTATCCTTACTGTTGAGGTTCTCCTTGAGCTTTTGGGTTCTTCCTTTGACTTTTCCTTCTCTCTCTTTGCTCTTTGCTTCCAAGCGAGGCCTCCTGAAGACGGAGATGACCCCGACCACGTTGTGTTGTTCGGCTCCAAACTCGCACACGGGAAGGTCGAGGCCACCGTTATCCTTTTGGCCGTGGCTGGGATAGCCCTCTTCCTCATCGCCATCATCCTCCTGGGCATCATCATCCACCGCGAAAGGCAGAGGAGGCTGAGACGCAACCGGAGGTCCATCCTGGACGAGGGATTCAAGCTGGTGGCTACAAAGAGCCCTGAGATCTGAGACTTCCGTCCAGAAGAGTCGCCTCCAACACACATTTTGCAATGAGAACAATCCTGTTTGTGCAAGAAACTGTCGTCGCGGGGATAAAGTAAACTCACAAAACTCTCACGTGAATCAGTCCGCTCTCGTCCCCCTCCAGCTGCGCATGGGGCTGAATGTCCCTCAAAGAAAACAGCTAGGATTCAGTCCAAAACATTGCAGAGTCCTTATCACGGTTATCAGAGCTTTGTAGTCCAGCCTCTGACCTTATTTTGAAACTCACCACTTTAATAAGCACACTTGAGCTCTGGCTTTCATCCAAACTCCTTTGGAATTTTTTTGTTCTTCAGTCATTGCTCTATATATAGCTACTAGCTGTGCCCGGCCACGTGTTGCTGTGGCTTATGGGAATTCTTTGTTGGCCAGGTGGAATAGCAGCAAATAGCTTTGCAGCCTCAAAAGCCTGAACCCTGGCTGTACTCCAGTGCCGTTGTGGCCGAAGGGGTTGCTAGGAGACGAAGTGGGCGGGGCCTAAAGGGAGCAGGGCCTACCCTTCTGACCAGCAACCAGGGTTGAAAACGGCTCTTCCTCGTTCTCTAATTTCTCCGATTCTGTCCCGGGAACGCTGGAGGAACCGGGAGGCTGTGCTGAGAAACAAGGAGAAACAAAATTTGATCCAATTTAAAAGTGGAAATTAGGAAAGGAGAAAGGCCTGATGGGTTCCATATACAAGAAATTAGTGGGAAAACAATATAAATGGAAACAAACATTGGCTGAGATATGGAAATAGGACCTGAATAGTAACGGGTTATATTGTATACTTTTATACTGTACTAGCTGTGTCCGGCCACACGTTGCTGTGGCTTATGGGAATCCTTTGTTGGCCAGGTGGAATAGCAGTGAATAGTTTTGCAGTCTCTAAGCCTGGCCGATTCCTTCTTATGGGAATCCTTGTTTGGTGAGCTGGAATACCCTTCTGACCAGCAGCCAGGGGGAAAAAATAGCTCTTCCTTATCCTCTAATTCGGACTATATTTTTCTATATAGTTTTGTTTTGTTTTGTTTGAAAGACATAGATTGGATGACTGTGTCTTTTGTGGCCAAATTTGGTGTGATTTGGTTCAGTGGTTTTGTTGTTTACTCAGTCCTACAAACGTACATTATATTTATATATATATACAGATTTACAGTTCTTCTATCAGTATATACAGAAATATGCTCACAACCATAGCAAGGTGACTAAAGCAAGACAGATACGTGACAAGACAGCAGTGGGTCACAGATGCAACTAGTCAATGACCTCCACATGGCAAGGATGACAAAGAGACATATGACAAATAGAACCTGCACATGTCTAGCACTTCCTTATCTACCCAAAGTGGCCGCAAGAAATGGTGCCATTCTTGTCATGCCTGTCACATGGACAAATGTCCCTCCAGGTCCACATCTCCACTCGGTTAAGCCTTTCAGTGGAATGTGCTGTGACCACATGTCCATTAGAACGGTATTTTTAACACCATGGCGTTACATTCAATGCATTTCTTGAATTGCAGATCTAGTGCTTCTCGAGCATCTATTCCGGAACAGCTTTGCAAAGGGAAATTGCATCCCGTTGTCCTAAAAAGCAAAGGATTTCCGCCTTCGGAAAGAACCTAGGCTTGTTATCGAAGAAAACAGGATTCCAATAAATTGCTCCGTACGGGATTTCCATAGAAATTTTGACTCCAATCCGCACCTGCCTGCTGAGAAGTGCGTTGCAAATGTAAAAGTTCCTTGGCCTCAACCCAGGCCTTTTCCCACCTGTTTCCGACCGATGTCGGAAGCCTTTTAGCGTTTGATTAAAACCTCGAAAATGCCTGGAGTGAGACCGGATCGGCTCATGAATATGGATGCGGATTTGGAAGGAGTGTAGGACACAGCCTGGCTCCATTAGCAGATGCAGAAGTCTCTGCCTTCATCGCGTTGCTATATAATTAAGAGCCGGAAGGGGGTGGAAGCGCTTAATGATGCCGCCAACCTCACAAACATTAGTTTTGTCTGATTCAATAAAGGATAGATTCACACATGGATGGAAAGCCTGGAAGCATTGCTTCAATGCAAATGAGTGTCGGTTGGGCTCGGCGTTTACCATTCACAGTGCGGCAGGTGCGATAGGAACCGAATCCAGATTCTGATGCAACTAAGGAATTGATTTGTTTGTTCGCCAACGTCGGAAATAAGGGAAGAGCCTTACGATCCCTTTGGGGTATCGCTTTATTGGCCCTAAATGTCTCAAAAAGCAACAGAGAGCTTCCGTTTTGCAGGAATAGGAGCAGAATGCAACCATTTCCATGCGCTTTATTACAGATTGATGATGACAAATGAAAGCTCTTGCATGTGTCCCCGATCCAGAGTCACCCGCGGAACAATAACATGCCACTCAGGTTTGCAGAACAAAAATACGGGAACTTTACTGATTCCAAGAGATTTTTAAAAAAGTAGTATTTACAATGTTCCCTCTGATCACTTACAGAAGTCCACAGTCATAAACAGTCCTTTCTCAGTCCACAAATCTGCTTCAGAGAAGAATACGGTCCTGGTTCTTCACCCTCTTTTCTCAGCAGCAAACAGGCCTGAAAACAGCAAGGCCTCTCTGAGTACACTGCTCTCTTCACCAGCCGTACTCAGTCAGAACTGAAAAACTTGTTCAAACGGGTTCTGCAGCAGCAGAACAGAAACAGTATCAAGTCAATTCCCACAGTCTTAAACAGTCCTTTCTCAGTCCACAAATCTGCTTCAGAGAAGAATACGGTCCTAGTTCTTCACCCTCTTTTCTCAGCAGCAAACAGGCCTCAAAACAGCAAGGCCTCTCTGAGTACACTGCTCTCTTCACCAGCCGTACTCAGTCAGAACTGAAAAACTTGTTCAAACGGGTTCTGCAGCAGCAGAACAGAAACAGTATCAAGTCAATTCCCACAGTCTTAAACAGTCCTTTCTCAGTCCACAAATCTGCTTCAGAGAAGAATACGGTCCTAGTTCTTCACCCTCTTTTCTCAGCAGCAAGCAGGCCTCAAAACAGCAAGGCCTCTCTGAGTACACTGCTCTCTTCACCAGCCGTACTCAGTCAGAACTGAAAAACTTGTTCAAACGGGTTCTGCAGCAGCAGAACAGAAACAATATCAAGTCAATTCCCACAGTCTTAAACAGTCCTTTCTCAGTCCACAAATCTGCTTCAGAGAAGAATACGGTCCTAGTTCTTCACCCTCTTTTCTCAGCAGCAAACAGGCCTCAAAACAGCAAGGCCTCTCTGAGTACACTGCTCTCTTCACCAGCCGTACTCAGTCAGAACTGAAAAACTTGTTCAAACGGGTTCTGCAGCAGCAGAACAGAAACAGTATCAAGTCAATTCCCACAGTCTTAAACAGTCCTTTCTCAGTCCACAAATCTGCTTCAGAGAAGAATACGGTCCTAGTTCTTCACCCTCTTTTCTCAGCAGCAAACAGGCCTCAAAACAGCAAGGCCTCTCTGAGTACACTGCTCTCTTCACCAGCCGTACTCAGTCAGAACTGAAAAACTTGTTCAAACGGGTTCTGCAGCAGCAGAACAGAAACAGTATCAAATCAATCCCATGTCTTTGCAGGTGTTTTGTGCTGCTCCTGCACTCCCAATGCTCTGGTCATATATTTACTTATTTATTTATTATTTACTGTATATATATTCCGCCCCTTTTTCTCACCCCGAAGGGGACACGGGGTGGATCGCAATGCACATCTATATGTCCAACATTCAATGCCATTATTAGACATACGACATATATAGACCGACACAGAGGCAATTTAACATTTTTCCAGCTTCATGAGGATATGCTCGATTCCGGCCACTTGTGACACCGAGTCCTTGATGGAGTGCTTCCTCATTCCTGTCCGTACGCTGCTGGAGGTTTTTATGGTGTCGTGAATTAGTTAAATTAGCCTCCCCGCATAAAGCGGTACCTAAATTACCTACTCAACAGATGCAATTGTCTTTCAGGTTGCTCATGTAAACAGTGAGCTAGGCTATTAATAGTCGGGAGCTCAATCCAACCCAACCCAGGCTTCAAACAAATGACTTCTCGGTCAGTAGTGATTTATTGCAGCTGGCCACTAACCAGCTATGCCACAGCTCGGCCCAAAATCCAAAAAAACAAAATATTAGTATAACTTAAAATGTGTTTTTAAAATTGATTTAAAACTATGCGCAGATTTACTTGCGCAGCTGTGGACACGAGATCTCTATCGCAGAGGCAAAAAGCCAGCAGAGATGCATCCATAAAAAGCTTATGTGAGTGAATGAAGAGCATGTCATTCCAACACGTGCCGTGAGTTCTCACTCTCTTCCTTCTCTCTCCAGCCTGTTCTATCTTCAAAGAAATAAATACAGTCTCCCAATGCGTTTGCTGGGAGGCGAGAGGCTCGGAAAGGCCAGCTGCCTTGACAACGGCACGCTTTGCAAACTTTGCACAACATGGATAAATGCCTGCCTTCCGTTGAAGAAAGGTCGGGTTCCGCAGCAGAAGAGGGCAATAAAGGAGGACTCGGGGGCCAAGAAGTGGAATTTAGCAGATAAAACACAACAAATGTCAATTTCTGCCGCCTCTAGAAGCATCTCCTGCACTTTTTTTCCCTCCCCGAAAATCAATTTTGCTGCAGACGCAACAGCTCTTCCCTTGTGGCTCGTTCTCGTCGTTCAAAAGGAATAATAGAATCACAGAGTTGGAAGGGACCCCCAAAGGCCACCTAGTCCTACCCCGTTCTGCTATGCAGGAAAAGCACAATCAAAGCAGCCCTGACAGATGGCCATCCAGCCTCTGTTTGAGAGCCTCCAAGGAAGGAGCCTCCACCAAGCTTTCTTTCTGCTGCTCTGGAGGCTAGGACGCAATGGGCCGGGCTGTGGTGCGGCTGGTTAGTAGCCAGCTGCAATAAATCTCTACTGACCAAGAGGTCATGAATTCGAGCCATCCCGGGTCCAAGTAAGCTCCCAACCATTTAATAGCCTAGCTTGCTGTTGACCTATGCAGCTCGAAAGACAGTTGCGTCTGTCAAGTAGGAAATTTAGGTGCCGCTTTATGCGGGGAGGCTAATTTAACTAATTTACGACACTGTAAAATTTCCAGCAGCATGCAGGAGAATGAGGAAGTACTCCATCAAGGACTCGGCGTCACAGTGGATGATGAAGCGGCACCGCCCCCTTGTGGCCGGAATCGAGCATAACTTCACGAAGATGGGGAGCTGAAACATTCAATTGCCTCTGTGTCTGTCTATATATGTCTAATGGCACTGAATGTATATGTGCATTGTGATCCGACCTTCGGGGTGAGAAAGAAAGAAGGGCGGAATATATAAATACTGTAAATAAATAAACAAATAAAAATAGAACAATGGGCTTCAAACTTCAGGAAAGAGAGGAGATTCCTCCTGAACATGAGGAATAATAATAATAATAATAATAATAATAATAATAATAATAATAATGACAATAATAATAATAAATCCAGCATATCTATCTTGTTTGCTGTGTCATAATAAAATAAAAATAATAAAAATAATAAATAATAATAAAAACTTTATTTATACCCCGCAGAGGCCCAAACAACATAAGGACAAAATAAACGACAACATAATCACAATATAAAAAGATTAAAAAGTAATGCAATATGAAACAAGACTATTATAACCATTAAAACCAGTCAATTAAAACAATACAAGGATTAAAAAAATTGCATTAAAACACATAAACGGTAAGGACGTAATAAATACAGGAGAGATAACTATAACAATAATAACAAAAATTTTAATTAATTTTTTCCAGAATATACACAATTTAGTGTAGGTAATACACATAGCAAAATAGATACTTTAACTTGCAGTCTTAAATCTGTTCTATTTATGTCCCTTTTTTCATATCCATATATTAATCTTTCTTTTTCTCTTTTAATAATAATAATAATAATAATAATAATAATAATAATAATAATAAGTTTATTTATATCCCGCCTCCATCTCCCCCAAAGGGGACTTGTGGAGGCTCACAGCAAAATCAGATACAAAACAATGATAAAATAAAATATGAAACATCAAAGAACAATAATAAAAACCAATAATAATATATACACAGCAGCCGAAAAAACACAACACGGTATTAAAACATCGAATTAAAAACAATGAGGTTGCAATAGCGGATAAGCAAGGTGCACACTATGAGTTACAAATTTTAAATAGATAAAGTACAATAGATTCATTTAAGATCACATCGGGTAGGGAGGAGCCCTGAATTAATATCAAGTAAGTATCAAGTAATTTCTCTTTTCCTTTTTCTTCTTTATTACTATTCTATTATTACTGTATTATAAAATAAATCTTTTTTTTTAATACTTTATTTAGATTTCAAAGGTTAACAGTAAAAGTGGGAGAACATTTCGGTTATAGGAAAGTAGGAAATTAGGAAATTGGATAGGAGGGGAGGAGAGGAGGGGGTAATGGTTTAAGAAAAAGTAAAAATAAAGAAAAAAAATACATTAAAAAAAGGAAAAAAAAGAAAAGAAAAAAGGAAGACCTGTCTGACTTGACTTCCATCCATATCTATACCAGATTGTCTCTAGGGAGAAGTCTTTCCCCCTGAATTGGTTTCCTTCCATTTATGGATCTGCTTCTCTATGGCAAGAATTTTCTAACCCCGAGATATATATTTTTTTCCTTCCAATTATTGGTGTCTTTTTTTTTTGCTGTTCGTGTTATCAACTTATCTTTACATGTTTCATAATTTCAAATATTATCAGTCGATACCTTAAAATTGAAACCTCAGTCTTTATCTCTACATAAATGTTGTCATTCTTCTTTGCTGGATATAGACTAATAATGGTTTCCAGTCTGTACATCTCTTAGGCACTCCTTGGTGTTTAGTTATTATATATGTTAGTCTATCCATATTTTTAATTTCCATTAATTTGAGTAACCATTGGTCTACGTCCGGTATTTCCTCCTGTCTCCAATACTTTGCATATGTAATCCTTGCTGCCGTCGTCATATAGTTCATCAACAGTTCCTCATTTTCTGTTAGCTTCAGTTCAGTAATTCCTAGAAGGAAAAGTTCTGGTTTGAGTTGGTAGTTAATTTTTAAAAATTTTTTGAATACTTTCATATATAGTTTTCCAATATTTTTTCGCCTTATCACACGACCACCACATATGGAAAAAAGTTCCTTCATGCTGTTTACATTTCCAACAGGCGGTATTCATGTCCTTATAATAATAACCTAATTTCTGTGGCGTTATGTACCATAAAAGAAATCTTAATAAAAAGTATTAAAAATATAAATACAGGATAGATTCCTGTCTGTGTGTATGTGTGAGAGAGAAAGAGAGCTGTTCATCTGTGGAACTCTCTGCCACAGAGTGTGGAGGCTTCGAAGCAGAGGCTGGATGGTCATCTGTTGGGAGGGCTTTGAAGGCGATTTTCCTGTGGGATTGGACCGTCAGGTCTCTTCGAAATCTAAGATTCTATGCAGCAAAATGTCTCAATTGGAAGCAAATGGTTTTCCCCAACTTATTGGGAATCAGCACAAAACTTTTATATTCTTT
Source organism: Anolis carolinensis (assembly GCF_035594765.1). NCBI lineage: Eukaryota > Metazoa > Chordata > Lepidosauria > Squamata > Anolidae > Anolis > Anolis carolinensis. The sequence goes on from NW_026943823.1 coordinate 1,221,562, forward strand.
AAATGAGTTTTTCCTTTCGTGATGTTCCTTATCCCAATTGCCTTGTTCCACCTGTCGGGTGGGCGTTTGGTCCGTTCTGTGCCGGAGAAAAGGGGCTCTGGTTGTGCCAGGCTTGACAAAGGCACCCAAGGAGAATAATATCTCCCATCGATAGGAAAGAAAAAGAAAAAATAGACCAGGAACAATGCCGAGCAGCCTGCCTTCTCTGACCCCAAACCGCGGCACAATGCGACCTGAGTCACGGCCCTTCCAAAGGCCGGGAAATAAATGTATCCGTCATTCGGAATACATGAATAAATGAATGAATCACCAAAAGAACTCGCTGGGTTTCTCCGCCATCTCAGCCAAGCCTTGCTTTTGTATCGGGCTGCTCGGGAATTTATTCCAAAAGGAAAAAGGAAACCTGCGAATGTGCTCATCATCCCAATACGAACAGCCAGAGGCTTTTGGAGCAAAGATTGGATGGACATCTTTTGGGGGTGCTTTAGTTGTTAGGCGGGGCCCCTGGTGGCACAGTGAGTTAAACCGCAGAGCTGCTCAACTTGCTGGTCGAAAGGTCAGTGGTTCAAATCCGGAGAGCAGAGTGAGCTCCCACTGTTAGCCTCAGCTTCTGCCAACCTACCCTGTTTCCCCTAAAATAAGACAGCCCCAGAAAATAAGACCTAGTAGAAGTTTGGCTGAATTGCTAAATATAAGGCCTCCCCCGAAAGTAAGACCTAGCAAAGGTTTTGTTTAGAAGCAGGCCCGATGAACAGAACACCAAAGCTTGCAGGATCGATAAATGTACGTACCATAGAGTGTTGTACATGGAAATAATGGTAGTAACAAGAAATTCTTGATAGGATTCACAGTTTGTTTGGTTATGCTGGTTTCTGATGACAACTACTATCTATATATATATAAAAGGGTAATGAAATTTCGGCCTGGGACAAAACACCAAAACTACACATTCCAGAAACACTAAACTGGGCAGCACAACCCCTCATCCATGCCTCTACGTTCATACAACAAAAAGAAAAGAAAAATAAAGTCCTAATTAGAAGGAGAGGAATAATTGTTTTTATCCAATTGCTGCCAGTTAGAAGGCTAAGCTCTGCCACTTGGTCTCCTAGCAACCCACTCAGCCCAGGGGACAGGCAGAGTTAGGCCTCACTTAGGCCTCTTGCACACTGCCTATAAAATACAGATTATCAGATTTTAACTGGATTATATGGCAGTGTAGACTCAAGGCTATATAACCCATTTATAATGGACTTAATGTAAGGTAAAACCTTTACCCTTGACCTTAACTACCACCAATTCCTCAATACTTTATTTCCGTACCACCATACTTCGCCACAGCAACGCATGGCCGGGCACAGCTAATACAATATATAATAAAAGTTCATTTTTTTTGTTCAACAATAAATGTGAATTCTTCTTCATGGAAAAATAAGGCATCCCCTGAAAATAAGACCTAGTGCATCTTTGGGAGCAAAAATTAATATAAGACACTGTCTTATTTTCGGGGAAACACGGTAGCAGTTCGAAAACATGCAAATGTGAGTATTTATTTATTTCCAGAATTTATACCCCGCCCTTCTCACCCGGGGGGACTGAGGGCGGCTTACACAGTTGGCAACATTTAATGCCAAGAACATAATAATAATAATAATAATAATAATAATAATAATAATAATAATAATACAAAAACAGTACATATAATCAATTAAAACTATAAAAATACATCATTAAAATACATTATAAAAATTAAAACATATGTAAATTAGATCCATGAGTAGATGAGTAAATGTCAAAGTTGACATGGCCTGATTTAAGGATGAAGCATGAGGATCTCAGACAAATTGAATTCATTATATGTACATTTTAAGGTTTTTATAATGTGTTTTAACAATGTTTTTAATTGCTTTGTTTATATTGTTTTGTTTTTATGATTGCATTTTGGGCATTAAATTTTGCCAATTTTTGTAAGCCACCCTGAGTCCCCTCGGGTGAGAAGGGCGGGGTATAAATGTTGTAAATAAATAAATAGGTAAATAGGTACTGCTACGGTGGGAAGGTGACAGCGCTCCATTCAGTGATGCCTATGGCCACATGACCTTGGAGGTGTCTATGGACAACGCCGGCTCTTGGGCTTAGGAATGGAGATAAGCACCAACACAAAGAGTGTCTACGGACATGGGAATGTAAGTAGATCAATAGGTACTGCTCCAGTGGGAAGGTAACATTTGCACTCCATACAGTCATGCCTATGGCCACATGACCTTGGAGGTGTCTACGGACAACGCCGGCTCTTGGGCTTAGAAATGGAGATGAGCACCAACACAAAGAGTGTGAGTAGATCAATAGGTACTGCTCTGGTGGAAAGGTAACAGTGCTCCATGCAGTTATGCCTATGGCCACATGACCTTGGAGGTGTCTACAGACAACGCCGGCTCTTGGGCTTAGAAATGGAGATAAGCACCAACACAAAGAGTGTGAGTAGATCAATAGGTACTGCTCTGGTGGAAAGGTAACAGTGCTCCATGCAGTTATGCCTATGGCCACATGACCTTGGAGGTGTCTACAGACAACACCGGCTCTTGGGCTTAGAAATGGAGATAAGCACCAACATAAAGAGTGTGAGTAGATCAATAGGTACTGCTCCAGTGGGAAGGTAACAGCTCTCCATTCAGTCATGCTGGCATCATGACTTTAGAGGTGTCTATGGACAACGCTGGCTCTTTGGCTTAGAAATACAGATGAGCACCAACCCCCAGAGTTTGACACGACTGGACTTAAGGTTGGGGAAAACTTTTACATATCACACACACACATATACATGCGCTATTTTGGGCCTCAATGATTCCTCTCCTTTAAAAGGAGCCTTTTAAATCTATTTAACTCAATGTCAGCACTTAATCAGCTTCTGATCTAATTAAACGAATCCAGTCTTTATTTACGGACATCGGCCGGTATGGAATCCCACATCAGTGCAGTGTCTGCATTAGGTTAGACTATGGATTAAAAATTAATTTAACACCATTATAATTTATTTATTTATCATGTCAGAACGAATTGAGAATACACTCATAATGTATAGAAAAACCACAAAGTTATCAGCTTGGCAGGATGCCGGAGGGAACGGACATGAGATACACCCAGCAACCTAGATCTGTCCTTGCTTTAATGTTTACTTGGTGCTGAGTTTTTCCCTTGGGATGGAAAGGGCAAGAGGTCGCCTCTCACATCATCCTTTCTGCGCTGGAAACCCATTTCCAAACTCCTCGGCTAATGTGCGGCTGATGAAAGACGGGACGGAGCGGCCTAATAGATGTGATCCCATTACGGGAAATGTGGAGGGAAGAAAAGGCGTTTGGAGCCAGGCTGGCTCAGAAGGAAGAGAAGTCTCTGCAACACAAAGAAATGCAGACCAGACACCGATGGAAGCCACGAGAACGAGAGAGCAAAGCAAGATCAATAACCACTTTCGTCTGCAAACAATCGAAAGTTCGTTCCTCTAAAAGGTTCTGCGCCAGAGTTGCTTTGCCAGGTCATCATGGGCAACTTCGTTAGAAGTTCCAATCAAGTCAGAGTTACAAACATTTTTTAAAAGGGAATAGAAAAAACAATAATAACAACAACAACTTTATTTTTGTACCCTGCCTCTGTTACCGGGTGAGTGTACAGCGGAATCAGCAGCGTCCAGTTAACACCATGTGCAAAAGACTCAGACCAGGCAGAGGAATTAAAAGAACAAAAGGAAACTTTACTTGTTGAGTTGAAGTCAAATAAACAGTTCAGCAATCATACAATGTCCTTGTAGTTGCATAGGATCAATCACCAATCAATCAGCAATCAAAATATATACAGCATAGCACAGGGGTCCCCAAACTAAGGCCTGGGGGCCGGATGCGGCCCTCCAAGGTCATTTACCTGGCCCCCACCCTCAGTTTTATAATATAATATAGTGTATATACATATAATATTGATAATAATATTATAATGTAATACAATATAACACTAATAATAATACCATATAATAATATTAATTATATGTTCTATATTACATATAATATTACTAATAATATTACAGTATAGTGGTATAGTTCAATATAGTAATATATAATGCTAATATTGTGCTATGCTAATAATATAATATATTGTATGTACATATAATTTGTAAGCCACTCTGAGTCCCCTTTGGGGTCAGAAGGGTGTGATACAAATGTAGTAAATAAATGCAGTAAATAAATAAATAATAAATAAATAAATTTTAGACTTAGGCTTGCCCAAAGTCTGAAATGACTTGAAGGCACACAACAACAACAACAACAACAACAACAACAACAACAGCAACAATCCTAATTAACTTGACTATCTCATTGGCCAGAAGCAGGACCACACTTCCCATTGAAATCCTGATCAATGTATGTTGATTAAAATTGTTTTTATTTTTAAATATTGTATTGTTCTTTCATTGTTCTTCTTGTTGTTCTTGTTGTTTTTGCGCTACAAATAAGACATGTGCAGTGTGCATCGGAATTTGTTTGTATTTTTTTTTTCCAAATGATAATCCGGCCCCTCAACAGTCTGAAGGATTGTGGACCGGCCCTCGGCTTAAAAAGTTTGGGGACCCCTGGCATAGCATATCTAAACTGCTACTTGACCGTAGCTATTAGAGAGCCTGTCTTTTTCTGTGCTCTCCCACCAAGCTCAAATTCCCAACTGACAAATCCAGCCATCTGCCAGCAAACAGATACATTGTTTTAGGCGTGGCTTTGCCTCTGCAAAGCTGAGCTCTTTTGCAGAGATCTCATGCAAGCAACTTTTGCAAGGATTTCTTTTACACACACACACACACACACACACAACAATTTGGCGCAATAGCCTCCATCTCCCCGAAGGGACTCAGGGCAGCTAACATGGGCCAAGCCCGGATTATTCCAAAAGAACGTAATAAAATACTTACATAATACTCTTCATCAGTGGATAAAAATACACCCTGTCTATGACTGGACTTTAATAAGAAATGTGCCTGGAGGGCCCAAGTTTGCCCATGCCTGGTCTAGATGCATCCTGAATCAACCGGATATGAATTAGGATTCGGCGACTTGCTCAACTTTCAAACCAAACTTCTAGCCAACAATTCAAGCCCAAACTATTTCTGAGAACATTGAGCACCTATCTTCTCTCCCGAATCAACGAAAGGATAAAAAAATTATATATATCGCACATACAATAGCTTTCATTCTTTGCCCCCAGAGACTGACAAACAGGTTTGAAGAATCTGAAGCTCTTTTCAAATTCAAATTTCCTCTGAGACGGACCATCAGATTGCAAGACGCAACAAAAGCATTCGGAGGAATTAATCTCCTTCTATTAATGACGACCCTTTTTTTCCTGCAAAGGGCAGAACAACTTGTCTGAGCATTAAAAAGACGGAAAAACGTGTAATCCTCCCAAGGCAATTGTCTTTCCAATCCGTAACCAGGTGCGCTCCTCGCAGGAGGCCTTCTTCCTCTTGAAAAACCCTCGTCGGCATTTTCTTTGGTTCCGTTGATAACAAGCGAGGCCTGCGGTGAACAATCACTTGCTAATCGGATGGATTTGGAGGACTCCAACCGCCAGGATTTGGAAATGCTCAGACGAAACGTTCCATCTATATATATAAAAATGTACTGCTCGTTTGTAGGACCGAGTAAACAACAAAACCACTGGACCAAATGGCACCAAATTTGGCCACAACACACCTATTAATCCAACGTATGACCTTCACTCAAAAAACCCCCAAAAATGAAAGGACTTAGATCACCAAAAAGCAAGGAGATGTTACCGCGCATGCGCAGAATGTCCCGTTAGCCATACAGTCAGCCCCCGAGCAGTGGCTCCCATCCCAACATGGTTGCAGGTTCCCCAGGGAGTATAGCACTGCATAGCCTTGCAGCCACAAAGCCTGGATGCTTCCTGCCTTAGGGAAATCCTTTGATGGCCAGCTTGAATAGCACTGAATAGCCTTGCATTTTCAAAGCCTGGTTGCGTCCTGCCCAGGGGAATCCTTACTTGGCCAACTAGAATAGCACTGCATAGCCTTGCAGCCGCAAAGCCTGGCTGCTTCCTGCCTAGGGAAATCCTTTGTTGGCCAGCTTCAATGCCACTGAATACCCTTGCAGCTACAAACCCTGGCTGCTGCTAATTACTTAATTTTCCATACCACCAGACTATGCCACAGCAACGCATGGCCGAGCAAGGCTAGTTATTAATAAGTTACAAGACCTTGCGGCATCACAACTCGCTTTTTGCAGGCATTGCAGCATGTTTTCTGTCATCTGACTTCCAAAGCTTGCAAGATGTATTTACCGATAAAGGTATCACTCTTTCTGTCGATTTCGGCCTCATCTACACCGTCATATAATGCAGCTTGACGTGGTTAGTTTAACAAATGCACACAATATAAGCTTCTGTTTCCATGGGTAGCAATCCCTCAGCCTTTGTGGAATCATACACTCAGTCTTTGCACCTCTTTGCAGACACATAAACAGCGGACTTGATGATTACCTGGCTTGGGAAATAGCCAGCGAGGTTTGCTCGAGCTTTTTATTCCCAGGTGATTATCCTGGCAGGGTCACAGAGAATTGACTGACTGTCTCTGGGCTATGTCTTGACGTCTTCTATAACGCACTTTATACCATAGAGAATACAGTTTGCACAAAGATACAAGTTACATAGATTGTCAAGAAAAATGGATATAATTTATTGAAGTGTTAGAAACTATAAGGTCTTAGTGGGGGCCAAGGAATGGACTTTGTGGTCTGTTCCCGGTTTCCTGGTGCTCTGGAAAAAGGTTGAAAAAGGAAAATAATATAGGTATTGGTGAATGATAGCTTTTCGGTTGAAGGAAGGAAGGAAGGAAGGAAGGAAGGAAGGAAGGAAGGAAGGAAGGAAGGAAGGAAGGATAAAAGCATCCATTTGTTGTGACTCAGCTGGAACCTCAGAGTGACTCTGATGGGGATTATGGGATTCAGGTTCAGAGTGTCCCTGTTATAGAAGATGAGGAACAGGGAGTTTTTTCCACAGCAGGGAATGGTGTTGATGATACTGAAACTAGTCAGGTGCAAGTTGACTCAGAAAAGGAGGACAGTTCTCAGTCTAATTGCAAGCAGATTGACGCTAACGAACAGGCTAACGAGCAGGTTGAACTTGATGGAACGGAATCTCTAGATCGAGCTGACCGTTTGGAATTCTGGGTTCGAAGGAGTGTGAGAATAGCAAACAAGAAGGAGGTCAGAGGCCAAAGAAATGCCTTCATGCTTTGCAAAGGGTATTAAAACAGTGTGTTGGGAGACAAACCTTTGTCAAAGCAACTTTTCGCTCAAGCCAAGAAGCGAGCTCTCATTTTCCTGGATTATCTTGTAGCCTTTGTGTGTTCGTGTTCATGGGACTTTGTCATGCTCTAATGGGACTTTGTTTATTCCTTACGATTTCTTGGATTATTCTCTAAAGCCTTGTTTTGTAACAATCTTTTGGAACTTTCCTTTTGATTTTTAAGAACTACTTATTTACTATTTCCTAATAAACTACAAAAGACTTCAACCTGGTGTATATAGCAAGGTGAAACTAACCTGAGGTGCAACACCATTGATGCTTTCACTATCCAATAACCCAAAAATGGCCATGTTGATGCACAGCTTATAAGGTGGGTTTGGTGGAGATAGCACTGGGAGTCATAGACTGCATCTATTTATTTATTTATTTACAGTATTTATATTCCGCCCTTCTTTCTCACCCCGAAGGGGACTCAGGGCGGATCACATTATAGACATATAGGGCAAACATTCAGTGCCCATATGCACATAGAACTGAGACAGAGACAGACGGAGAGGCAATTTAACCTTCTCCTGATGGAATGTTCTATTTTATGCTGATTTTATATTGGAAACCGCCCTGAGTCCCTTTTGGGAGAGAGGGCGGTATACAAATAAACTTTTACTTACTTACTTACTTCGATTCTGGCCACAGGGGGGAGCAGCTGCTTCATCATCCACTGTGATGGCACTTCCTCATTCCAATGTAGTAAATTAATTAAATTTGTCTCCCCACTTTATAAGTGGTACCTTATTTCCTACTTGATAGATGCAACTATCTTTTGGGTTGCTAGGTCAGCAACGAGCAGGGGCTATTTTTTATTTATTATTTACGGGTGCTCACCCCGCCACGGGCTGGCCTCGAACTCATGACCTCATGGTCGGAGTGATTTATTGCAGCAGGCTGCTCACCGGTCTGCACCACAGCCCGGCCCCAATTCTACAATCTACACTGTAGAAAGAGTGCAGTTTGGCACCACTTTAACCCACCACCCTTCCTTGCCTTTTGAACCCATGCACCTACGTTGTTCCCTCCATGTCCATTAAGAGGGTCCTGCCATTTTCACAATCAAAGGGATAATTCATTTCCCAGAAAAGCGCAGCCTCCGTCCACCCCATCGCCCGGCCAGGCGGTTGTGCTTGTGCCCGGAGAAGTGGCCATTTCCAGGATTACCGCTGCCACGCTCGCTAGGAAATTGTTTCCTGACCCATTTGCTGATTGCAATTAATGGCGACGGTACAAAGCCTGCCTTGAAAGGCCAACAATGGTGTATATATACATAGGGCGACTTGGAACATTTGGTTCCAGCTAAGCTGCCCAATCAAACTAAATAATCAAAGGTACACTCAGATAAAAATCCTCATGGCCGTGGAAACAAAAGGTCAGGAGAGTCGACCCTCCACTTTTGCAAGTTTAATGTTTGTAGGTTGGATTTTATTAATAGACTCCGAGGCATCTTTTGTGACCAAACTTTGCAGGAAGTTGACGGTGGAGTTGCACCAGGAAACAAGAGGTTTCCTGGTACCGCCCCGAGTCCCTTCGGGGAGATGGGGCGGGGTATAAGAATAAAATTATTATTATAATTATATTATTATAATGTTCTCTAGAGTGGATGATGGGACTTGAAGTCCTTCTCATCCGCACTCGGTGCCAACAGACAACAATATCAATTGTGTTGTCGTCAAAGGCTTTCATGGCCAGGATCACAGGGTTGTTGTATGTTTTCCGGGCTGTCTGGCCATGTTCCAGAAGTATTATCTCCTGACGTTTCACCCACATCTATGGCAGGCATCCTCAGAGGTTGTGAGGATGTCTGCCATAGATGTCAACTGTCTTCTCGATGTGTGTAAGACTTATAATGAACTCTGGAGCATTTCCAGTGCTGCCAAATGAGGCATGAATGTGCAACCTGGGTGCTCACCGTGCCTTATTTCTTCCTTCCACTTTGGTCTCTGGCCACATCAAGCACTTCTGATACAGAATCTGTCCAATCTTCTAAATTGTAGGCTTTTGAGCATCGGGATTGATTCAAACAACTAGCAACGGAGACGTCCTGCTGCGTCCTGATGAGGAAAAGAAAGGCAACAGAGGCAAGTCACGATTTGGCTCCGGGTTGAATTATTCATGGAGACGACGCAAAGCACCGCCGGCACTCCTTTTTGCTCAACACCTTTGCAAGAGGGTCGCTGGAGATATTTCCAAGGCATTATCTCATGCAGTTGAAAAAAAAAGACAAACTCAGAGAGACAAGAGACATTTCATGGCTGAGGACTTCATCACACGCAATAAAATTAGTGCCTCTACATGTTTAAGAAACAGCAACCCACCATGCACATCACACGACACAAGCTTCTTGTGCTGTTTCTAAAGTATTGGTGTTGTGGTTCAGTCTGATCATGAAGGGGAATTTGGGTTTCAGCAGAGATTTGGGTTGATCAAGGAAATGTTGAAGGCTCTGAATTGTCAGAAATGCAGGCTGATCAAGGAAACGTTGAAAACTCTGAAATGTTAGAAAGGCCGTAGACTAGCAGGGAAGCTGAAGTTTGTGATAAGGGTGACCTTTCACAGGATTTTGAACATCAACAACATCCAGATGAACATCAACAAAGTCCAGGTGGCTCTGGCAGTGAGGCAGAGGAGTCTTCCTTAGACAGAGACACAAAATTAAGGTTGAGAGTTGGTCCCAGGCGTTCTGTGAGAATCGTGAATAAACATATGGGAACCAAAGCTCAGAGGAATGTTTTTCTAGCTTGCAAGCATGGTTAAAAAGGATGAAACTGGGGAAGATTTCAGACAGAGCAACGTTGATTTTGGGAGCTTAACTTTTGCCATGTCTCTGCTCATGGAAATAGATCTTCGTTTCGAATCCTGCCCAGATTCTGTGTTTGGATTGTATTTTGAAGCTCACGCTACCTTGTTTCTACTTTAGAGACTTTGAACTGTATTCTGCAGATCGCCTTTGCAATTGGATTACTACTTTATTTACTGCTTTTTATTAAGATTTTGCTATCTTTTATCAATAAACTGAGAAAAAAACCAAGTCTGCTGTGGTGGAGTGTGTGTTAAGAGCAAGATGAACCAGTGCTGAGGTGCAACAGTTGGTTTTTCCAACGATTCCTGAGTCAATCGGCAAGTGACTTATTTGTAAATTCCCTGCATAGAGACGGGCCAAATGGCCAACTTCCAAGAATGATGTTCATCACCGTTGCCCAGTTTTGTTGCCCGTTGTGTGGGAAGAACCGAAAAGCCCATTTCTTATGTTGCCAATGAAGATTTGGGAAAAGAATTAATTTAAAACCACTTCCTACGATCTCCAATGCAATGGTGAGTTGTAGTTTAGTGAAGTTGTAGTTGAGAGAAGGACAAAGTCCTTGGGAAACTGTGACTCCCAGGATCCCAAAGCATTGACACATGGAAGCTACAGTGTGCATTCATTCATTCATTCATTCATTCTACAGTATCAATGCACCCAAAGTGCAAACTTTTGCCTGCTTCAACGGGCAACGTTGTCATTAAATCAAATTGTATAGTTTCGCTTGCTTGTTTAGAAGAGGCGCTGGTGGGATTCTCCCACATCAGGTGTCAATATAATTCATTCAGCTTTGGGCATGATGCACTTTGTCTCAAAAGGCGCATGGAGTTGTTTGCGAAACGTCCAAAGTCAAGCCCTGACATGCCCGAAAGCGCATCATCATCGCCAAGCTTTGCTCGTAGAAAAACCAGCTCTGTTTCTTTTTTTCCACCTGCGAGAAACCTCTCCGGGAGATGCATTTCCATGAAAAGAAAGCACACATTTCGCTCGGAGCTGAAGGACGCCTGCCTTTGTCTGTAGAGCTGCGTGTGCTGCCGAGAAGGATGCGCACAAAAGCCCTCGCTTTACAAAACAACACACACATACACACACATGATGTTGCCTGGCACATTAAATGCACTTTAAAAGAACTGTTTTCGAGCAGGAAAAAGAACAGAAATGAGCAACTTTGCAATCAGGATGCGATTCCATCGGTCCCTCTGGGAGGAGAAAACGGTGAATATTTTGTGGCGGAATAGACATTGTGACAAAATACATTCATTAAATATAATTAAATATCTTATTACCCGATGCTACAACCACCAGCAGAAGGGACCTCAGTCTCTCACTGATGGATTTAACTCTATCTTTATCTTTAATTTAGCTCTAACTCTAACTAACTGATGGATTTAACTCTACCTCTACTTTTAAGTTAACTCTACCCAACAAATGGTTTAAATCTACCTCTAATGTATTACTAATTCTAACTAATTCTAACTCCAACTGATATAGTTTATCTCAATCTTAAATTTAACTCTAACTAAATGATAGCTTTAACTCTACCTGTAAGTGATCTTTAATCTTAACTAATTCTAACTTGAGCTGATTTATTTAACTCCACCTCTACCTTTAAGTTAACTCTTACGAACTAATGGTTTAACTCTACCTTTAGTTGATCTCTAATCTTAACTAATTCTAACTGATGAATTTAACTCTACCTCTACCTTTAAGTTAACTCTAATGAACTAATGGTTTAACTCTACCTCTAATTATTTTCTAATCTTAACTAATGAACTAATGGTTTAACTCTACCTCCTATCTAATCTTAACTAATTCTAACTCTAACTGATGGATTCAACTCCACCTCTACCTTTAAGTTAACTCTAACGAACTAATGGTTTAACTCTATCTCTAATTGATCTCTAATCTTAACTAATTCTAACTTGAAATGATGGATTCAACTCTACCTCTACCTTTAAGTTAACTCTAACGAACTAATAGTTTAACACTACCTCTAATTGAACTCTAATCTTAACTAATTCTGATTGATGGATTCAACTCGACCTCTATGTTTAAGTTAACTCTAGCGAACTAATGGTTTAACTCTACTTCTAATTGATCTCTAATCTTAACTAATTCTAACTTGAACGGATGGATTTAACTCCACCTCTACCTTTAAGTTAACTCTAACGAACTAATGGTTTAACTCTACCTCTAATTGATCTCTAATCTTAACTAATTCTAACTCTTAACTGGTGGTTTTGACTCTCCCTTGAGTTTAGCTCTAACTCTAAATGATGGATTTAACTCTACCTCTTCCTTTACGTTAACTCTAACTACTAATGGATTTCACCTCTACTCGATCTCTCACTATCTGCTTGCATCTTGTAACATAAGATTTCACAGACTTAGGTTTATTGGAAGTTTATGCTTCCAACTTCCCTCTGTAAATTAATTTAAAATTAATGCTAAAATCCCTTTGCGTACGGATATTACAAATTAACGTCGTTATGGCTTTGAATGATCTCCGATGGGTTGAACTCTCGTTCTAGCGACTCCTTTCATTTAACTCTGTTTCGATCTCTAAAGTTCAACTCTTAACTGGTGAATTTAATCCTACCTCTGCCTTTAGTTAACTTAATCTCTGATTAAATCAACGTCTAACTGATGGATTTACTATTACCTTTAATTGAGCCTAACTAACTCTAATTCTAATTGATGTCTAAGGATGATATGTCTCAAAAAGGAGATGGGTTTGCGGACATTTAGAAGAAAGCGAGTCCAGCAAGATACAAATAGTTGTATTGTGTTGGATTGTTTTCCAACCTAATTCGGTTAGTCAATTTGGTTTTAATAAAGAGATAAATAGATGCGTCATTTTGCATCTGTTTCTGAGATTAGTCCGTATTTCGACAGACGGCCATGGCACATGTCTGAGCATGAATGCAAGGCGCGCAATTAATAGTTAGAAACACAGCAAATGGCATCGCTCTGTTTTGCATTATTCCTTAATGGAGAGTCTGGTCGTTTCCGAAGCACCAACTGTAGCCCTGCATTAACTAGACTCGGGTTTCGCAGACAAGAGATGAACTTCTTCCTTTTACATTATTATCATGTTTGGAGACCTTCAATTATCTCTCTCGGAACAGAGATAATAATAATCAGGAGGAAAGGGACCTGGACTAGTCTTCTGAGGTCGACAACAAAATGTGTCCTGAGTTCAGATTGTTGTTATTCATCGCAATATTTTTGATCATGTTTTTATATAGAACTAGCTGTGCCCGGCCACGCGTTGCTGTGGCAAAGTGGTGGTGGTATTGGTTAAAAATTGTTGTGTAATTTTTATTTGACGTTGTTTGCAATTTTTTATTAATTTTATTGTAAATTATATTTTTATTTATTATATTTTATTATTTTCTTGTATTATTTTTAGTTATTTTCTGTTACTATAGTATTTTATTGTATTAATTTTTAGTGTTTTTTATTATTTTTTATTGGGTTGCTAGGAGATCAAGTTAGAGGAGCTTAGCCTTCTAACTGGCAGCAATTGGATAAAAGCAATTATTCCTCTCTCTCTCTCTAATTAGGACTTTATTTTTCTTTTCTTTTTGTTGTATCAACCTAGAGGCGTGGATGATGGGTTGTGTTGTCAAATTTCAAGGTTGGGGGGCCTGTAGTTTTGTTGTTTTGTGGGTCGCCGTGATGCCATCACTCTTTTATATATATAGATGCTTTGGATCCTGGAGTTGGAAGGGAGGAAGGGAGGAAAGGAGGGAAGAAAGAAGGAAGGAAGAAAAAGAAGGGAGGAAGGAAAGACGGAAGGAAGGAAAGAAGGAAGGAAGGAAGGAAGGAAGGAAGGAAGGAAGGAAGGAGGAAGGAAGGAAGGAAAGATGGAAGGAAAGACGGAAAGGAAGGAATGAAAAGGAGTGAGTAAAGAAGGAAGAAAGGAAGGAAAAGGAGGGAGGAAGGAAGGAAGGAAAGAAAGACAGAAGGAAGGAGGAAAGAAGGAAGGAAGGAGAGAGAAGGAGGGAGGGAGGGAGGGAGGGAAGGAGGGAGGGAAGAAGGAAGGAAGAAAGAAAGAAAGAAAAAGGAGGGAGGGAGGAAAGATGGAAGGAGGAAAGAAGGAAGGAAGGAGAGAGGAAGGAAGAAAAGATGGAAGGAAAGATGGAAAGGAAGGAATGAAAAGAAGTGAGGAAAGAAGGAAGGAGGGAGGGAGGGCGTAGAGAGGAAAGAAGAAAGAAAGGAAAAGGAGGAAGGAAGGAAGGAAGGAAGGAAGGAAGGAAGGAAGGAAGGAAGGAAGGAAGGAAGGAAGGAAGGAAGGAAAGACAGAAGGAAGGAGGAAAGAAGGAAGGAAGAAAAAGGAGGGAGGGAGGAAAGACGGAAGGAGGAAAGAAGGAAGGAAGGAAGGAAGGAAGGAAGGAAGGAAGGAAGGAAGGAAGGAAGGAAGGAAGGAAGGAAGGAGAGAGGAAGGAAGGAAAGATGGAAAAGAAGGAATGAAAAGAAGTGAGGAAAGAAGGAAGGAGGGAGGGAGGACATAGAGAGGAAAGAAGAAAGGAAGGAAAAGAAGGAAGGAAGGAAGGAAGGAAGGAAGGAAGGAAGGAAGGAAGGAAGGAAGGAAGGAAGGAAGGAAGGAAGGAAGGAAGGAGGTAGAGAGGAAGGAGGGCGGCTTACACAGGGCCAAGCCCGAATAAAAAACAACAGCAATATAAAACACAACAATAGACAAGAGACGTGCACAATTGACCAATAAAGTAAATGACAAAAACTTAATAAAAACATGGATTAAAACGGAGAGGTTGTAAAAATAGACTGGATAAAGTGCACCCTATAAATATTGTAAACACGAGGTGACTGATAAAGTGCTGCAAATTCTTGGAAGTGCAAATTGGGATGGGAGTAGACCCTGCTGTGTCTATATCAAGTTGACAAAAGTAAAAAAGTGCAAACTAGTATGAAAATGAATATCAAAATATTGCTGATCTCCTAAATCTCAGAAATGGTGTGTGTTTTGTTTCAGTGATAATGAAATTCAGTGATGTCGCGGCACCAAGCAACCGCTTGGCCGACCCCTGCAAACCAGTCAGGCGAAATTAAAACAACAGCCACCATCATTTCATGGGAAATCACTTTAATTTTGTTTAGGAAAGGCATCCGTTCGTAACCAAAAGAGTGAGTCACAGTGTAAGTTCTCCAAAGGAGCAGAGAAAGAGCCCGAGGCTCAGCAAAAGAACAACAACAGAAGGCCCCGCATTTGCCCAAAGGCTACCAGGTTCTTCCCGTATCCAGAAACATACAGAATCAGAAATCCGATTTAGTCGCTGGCGGGAAAGCAGCATGGGTGCAAGTCTGCCTCGATGTTGGTTGATACCTGCAACGGCTTTGCAAAGACAATGCGCATCATGCCTCCCAGGCTCCGGGATGCAGCGTTTCTGATCCAAAGAAATGCCTCCAAAAGGTCTTAAGTATGAATCCATCCCAACTCCAACTTATGGTGACCCTCTCTCTGTGGGTTCAGTTTGCATGATCTGAACATTGGATGGGTGCTTTTGCCTCAGTGTTAATAATACAATGGCACATCCAGCCATCAGAATAGCAGCCACGGGAGCTGCATTGTGGCTCTTTGGGATGGAAATGTAGAGGAGTCAACCACCATGGAGCCCAACGCTGGTGAGATGTTTGTATAAATATCGCCATGGGCCTTCAAGCCAACTCCAACTTATGGTGACCCACTTTTTGTGGGTTCAGTTTGCATGAACTAGACATTGAATGGGTTCAATTGTACAGTGTTTGCCTCTGTGTTAATGATGCAATAACACATCCAGCCATTAAAAAGATAGAGGGATTGACCAGCAAGAAGCCCAAAGCTTCTTGGTAGTCATGGGTCTTGAAGCCAATTCCAACTTATGGCAAACCTCTGTTTTGGGTTTAGTTTGCATGACCTGGATGTTGAACATGTGCAATAGTAAAGCATTTGCCTCAGTGTTAATGATATAATAACACATCCAGCCATTAAAAAGATAGACTACCAAGGAGCCCAAAGCTGGTGAGATGTTTGTATGAATGTCACCATGGGCCTTCAAGCCAACTCCAACTGATGGTGACCCTCTTTTTGTGGGTTCAGTTTGCATGGACTAGAAGTTGAATGGGTGTAATTGTAGTGTTTGCCTCAGTGTTAATGATGCAATAACACATCCAGCCATTAAAAAGATAGAGGGGTTGACCACCAAGAAGCCCAACGCTTCTTGGTAGTCATGGGTCTTGAAGCCAACTCCAACTTATGGCAAACCTCTGTTTTGGGTTTAGTTTGCATGACCCAGATGTTGAACATGTGCAATAGTAAAGCATTTATCTCAGTGTTAATGATACAATAACACATCCAGCCATTAAAAAGATAGAGGGATCGACTACCAAGGAGCCCAAAGCTGGTGAGATGTTTGTATGCGTGTCGCCATGGGCCTTCAAGCCAACTCCAATTGATGGTGACCCTCTTTTTGTGGGTTCAGTTTGCACAAACTGAACGTTGAACGGGTGCAACCGTACAGTGTGTTTTGATGCAATGACACATCCAGAAATCAGAATGGTAGAGGGGTCAACCACCAAGGAGCCCAAAGCTTGTGAGATGTGTATATTCATGTCACCATGGGCCTTCAAGCCCAACTCCAACATATGGATGAACCTCTGTTTGTGGGTTCAGTTTGCATGAGCTGGATGTTGAATGTGTGCAATAGTAAAGCATTTACCTCAGTGTTAATGATACAATAACACATCCAGCCATTAAAAAGATAGAGGGGTTGACCACCAAGGAGCCAAAAGCTGGTGAGATATCGCATGGGCCTCCAAGCCAACTCCAACTTATGACGATCCTATTTTGGGGTTCAGTTTGCATGAGCTGGATGTTGAATGTGTGCAATAGTAAAGCATTTGCCTCAGTGTTAATGATATGATGGCACATCCAGCCATCAGAATGATAGAGGGGTTGGCCACCAAGGAGCCCAAAGCTGGTGAGATGTCACATGGGCTTCCAAGCCAACTCCAACTTATGGCGAACCTCTGTTTGTGGGTTTAGTTTGCATGAGCCGGATGTTGAACGTGTGCAATAGTAAAGCATTTGCCTCAGTGTTAATGTTACGATGGCACATCCAGCCATCAGAATGGTAGAGGAGTTGACCACCAAGGAGCCCAAAGCTGGTGAGATGTCACATGGGCCTCCAAGCCAACTCCAACTTATGGTGAACCTCTGTTTTGGGTTTAGTTTGCATGAGCTGGATGTTGAATGTGTGCAATAGTAAAGCATGTGTATGAGATGTGTGTATGCGTGTCACCATGGGCCTCCAAGCCAACTCCAATTTAGGGCAAACCTCTGTTTTGGGTTGAGTTTGCACGATGTGGATGTTGCACGTGTGCAAGCGTGTGGCTCTCAGCTGCCCGGGATGATGGGCTGGACGACGGAGATGTCGGTCCGGGCGGAGTGTCCCTGGGAGGCGGGGCCCGGGTGGGCGGAGGGGGGGTCCGTCCGGCGGGGGCACCCCCCCTCCCCCGCCCAGGCCTGGCGGGAGGAAGCCTGGGGGGCGCGGGGGGCGTGGCTCCGCCCGGGGCCCCTCCTCCCGCAGACCCCCAGCAGGGCCTTGAGCTCGGAGCGGAAGCTGTCGTTGAGCCAGCAGTAGATGAAGGGGTTGTAGCAGGTGCTGCTCATGGCGAACCAGTGGCAGGCGAAGTAGAGGCCGTTGTTGCTGCGGATGGCGTTGCTGGAGAGCAGGACCAGGTAGCAGTTGAGCGGGAACCAGCAGACGGCGAAGACGGCCACCACCACCACCAGCATCTTCAGGGTCTTCTTCTTCTTGCGCCGGTGGGCCTGGTACTGCTCCAGGGTCACGTCCCCGATGGCGTTGCGCTGCCACAGCTTCTTGGCCACCGTGGCGTACGTGGCGGAGATGACCAGCAAGGGCAGCAGGTAGAGCAGCACGAAGGTGGCCAGGTCCAGGTACTTCCAGTACAGGTCCATGGGCCGCGGGAAGCTGGGCAGGCACACGATGCGGCTGGTCCGGTTCCTGCAGCAAAAGCAAAAGCGGTCAAGGCAGCGGAGCCCGACACGGCGACATTGTGCCCTTCCCGAAGGCCAACAGACTATGACTCCTGTACCTATGCTCAGCCATTGCTTCAATACAGGTAACACTATGATTTTTGTCATTTCCAAATTGGTTCTACCATAAAAACATGTGTGCTGGTTAATAGCCAGCTGCAATAAATCTCTACTGACCGAGAGGTTGTGTGTTTGAAGCCATCCTGAGTCGGATTGAGCACCCAACCATTAAATAGCCTAACTCACTGTTGACCTAAGCAACCCAAAGATAGTTGCATCTGTCGAGTAGGAAATTTACTGTCGAGTAGGCTAATTTAACTAATTTAAAGGTAAAGGTTTCCCCTGATGTTAAGTCCAGTCATGCCTGACTCTGACTCTCCATTTCAAAGCCGAAGGGCGGGCGTTGTCTGTAGACGAGGACGGGGGTCTTTTCCTTACCCGGACGGGATGCGCGTCAGCTTCTGGTAAATGGCGTGGGGCAGGGAGAAGCAGCTGGCCAGGACCCAGATGAGGACGATGCAGACCCCGCCCTTCACCAGGGACATCCGGGGCTTCAGCGGGTGCATGATCACCTGCAGAGAAGGAGAAAGAGAGAGCGCCCGAGGAGTCAGGAATCCTGGCACACGGTGCGATCAGCGTATTGGAAGCTGGCACCGCTAACTATTTTTTGCAACTATTTTATGGAGTCTTGCAAACTGGAGTCTTGAAAATTGAGGTCTTTCAAGCTCAGATCTTGCAAACTGGAGTCTTTCAAGCTCAGGTCTTGCAAACTGGGGTTATGCAAACTCAGGTCTTTCACACTCAGATATTTTACACTCAGGCCTTTCACACACAAGTCTTTCGATCTCAGATCTTGCAAACTGGAGTCTTGCAAACTCAGGTCTTGCCAACTTAGGTATTTCACACTCAAGTCTTTCAAACTGGAGCCTTTCAAGCTCAGGTCTTGCAAACTGGAGTCATGCAAACTCAGGCCTTTCACACTCAGATATTTCACACGCAGGTTTTTCAATCTCAGATCTTGCAAACTGGAGTCTTGCAAACTCAGGTCTTGCCAACTTAGGTATTTCACACTCAAGTCTTGCAAACTGGAGTCATGCAAACTCAGGCCTTTCAAACTCAGGTTTTTTACACTCATATATTTCACACCGAGATATTTCACACGCAGGTCTTTCGATCTCAGATCTTGCAAACTGGAGTCTTGCAAACTCAGGTCTTGCCAACTTAGGTATTTCACACTCAAGTCTTTCAAACTGGAGCCTTTCAAGCTCAGGTCTTGCAAACTGGAGTCATGCAAACTCAGGCCTTTCACACTCAGATATTTCACACGCAGGTTTTTCAATCTCAGATCTTGCAAACTGGAGTCTTGCAAACTCAGGTCTTGCCAACTTAGGTATTTCACACTCAAGTCTTGCAAACTGGAGTCATGCAAACTCAGGCCTTTCACACTCAGATATTTCACACGCAGGTTTTTCAATCTCAGATCTTGCAAACTGGAGTCTTGCAAACTCAGGTCTTTCACACTCAGATATTTCAAAGTGGGGTCTTGCAAACTCAGGGAAGCCATGGCTTCATTGAAGGCCTCGATCTACTTGTAACACAACATTCCTCTTTTCCTTTTGCCCTCTTCTTTGCCCAGGACTGACCTCTGTTTTCAAAGATTAGCATCACATCCACTCCAAAGTACCACAGCCACCCCTCCATGAATTTACCCAATTCCATTTTAAAGGCAGCCATCGCTCTGTCCTGCAGCAGAGAGTTCCACCGTTCAAACCAGGTGCTATTACTAACAAGGAATGTCTCAGGTAGAGAAGGTTCTTTCCCCATCACTTTGTTATGGGATCCCTTACCTGGTGCCGGTCCAAGGCGATGGCGGCCAGGGTCAGCACGTAGACGTGGACGGAGCAATACTGGCCAAAGCGGCTGATGTGGCACATGAGCTTCCCAAACACCCAGGAGCTGCTCACAAACCGCACCTGGGAGGGCGGAAAACAGAAAGTGAGGCCCTGTGAAATAAAGTCGTTTATTCTGTTTGTACTTGTTGGGTTTCCAAAGCCGCCTTTGCATCCCTTGGAAACCCATAAGCTGACCTGTGACTTGGGAGGCACACATGCATATCAACACACCCCAGCAAAGCAAGGAAGAGGCACCGAATTCTGCCTGAAGGAGAAAAAGGAGATGGAGTTTAGATCTGAACTTTATAGGAACCAGATTTGGGGGGGGGGGGGAGACCAATAATAATAATAATAATAAGTTTATTTGTATCCTGCCTCCATCTCCCCAGAACGGGACTCGGGGCGGCTCACAGAAATATCAAATACAAAAACAATTACAATATACAATACATCAACAAACAATAACATGCACCAGTAGTAACCAATGTCTCCAATGTAACTGGGAGAATGCTGGATCCACTCTGGAGAGTGATAGCTCCCACTCCAGAAGAATGCGGAGTCTGCTCCGGCTTTTAGTCTGAACTTTCCAGGAGATAAATCGGCTGGAGGCTCAGATCTCCAATGCAAGCAGGATCCTGCATCTGCTCTGGCTTTCAGCCTGGACTTTCCAAGATAGTGAGTTCTCCCCAATGCAAATCTCCTCTGGCTTTCAGCCTGAATTTTCCAGGAGATAAATTGGATGGAGGGTGAGATTTCCAACGCAACAGGGTTCTGCATCTGCTCTGGCTTTCAGCCCGGACTTTCCAAGAGATACATTTGCTGGAGAGTGATCCCTCCAACACAAATCTCCTCTGGCTTTCAGCCCGGACTTTCCAAGACATGCATTTACTGGAGACCAAGATCTCCAGCGCAGGGGGGACCTCCATCTGCCTGAACTTTCCACGGGATACATTTGGTGAAGAAGAATCTCTCCAACGCAAATCTCCCCTGGTTTTTAGTCTGAACTTTCCAGAACTTTCATTCGCTGGAGAGTGTGCTCTCTCCAATACAGATGTGCTCTGGATTTTCCAGGACTTACATTTGCTGGAGAGTGTGCTCTCTCCAACCGAAATCTCCTCTAGCTTTCTGTCTAAACTTTCCAAGGGATAAATCTGCTGGAGATGGAAATCTCCAAGGCAAGTGGGGTCCTACATCTCCTCCGGCTTTCAGTCTAAACTTTCCAAGGGGTACATTTCTCCAATGCAGATCTCCTCTGGCTTTTAGTCCGGACTTTCCAGTACTTACATTTGCTGGAGAGTGTGCTCTCTCAGATACAGATCTGCTCTGGATTCCAGCCTGAACATTCCAAGGGATACATACATTTGGTGAAGAATAATTTCTCCAACACAAATCTCCTCTGGCTTTTAGTCTGAATTGTCCAGAACTTTCATCTGCTGGAGGGGATGCTCTCTCCGATACAGATCTGCTCTGGCTTTCAGTCTGAACTTTCCAAGGGACAAATGTGCTGGAGAGGGAGATTTTCAATGGAAATGGGGTCCTAAGGCCCTCCTGGCTTTCAGCCTGGACTTTCCATGACCTAAATTGGTTGGAGGCTGAAATCTGCAATGCAGTTGGAGATCTCCCCTTGCCTTCTCTCCTCTGGCTTTCAGTCCAAACTTTCCAAGAGCAGAGAGCGCTCTCTCTTCATGCAAATCTCCCCTGGCTTTGGGTCTCAACTTTCCAAGGGAGAAATGTGCTGGAGAGGGTGATCTCCCCAATGCCAATCTCTTCCAAGTCTTAGTGACCTCAAGGACCAGCCCAGGGCAGAGCTCCCTGTCGGGCGTTGTTACATTGGGTGGAGACTGTTTTCTCTCCAACGTCAATCTCCTCTGGCTTTGAGCCTCAACTTCCCAAGGGAGAAATGTGCTGGCGAGAGTGCTTTCCCCAATGCCAATCTGTTCTTTCTAACTCTTAGTGACCTCAAGGACCAGCCCAGGGCAGAGCTCCCTGTCGGGCGTCGCTACATTGGGTGGAGACTGTTTTCTCTCCAACGTCAATCTCCTCTGGCTTTGAGTCTCAGCTTTCCAAGGGAGAAATGTGCTGGAGAGGGCGATCTCCCCAATGCCAATCCCTTCCAAGTCTTAGTGCCTTCATGGACCAGCCCAGGGCAGAGCTCCCTGTCGGGCGTCGCCAGAGTGGGTGGAGACCAGGATTTCAAGTGCAGGGGGGTGTCCTACATCTCCATTGGAGTTCAGCCTGAACTTTCCAAGAGTTCTCCCCGATGTCAGCCTGAACTTCTGAGTTTAGAATTTCTGAGTCTCCCTCACTCCCTCCCTCCCTCTCAGACTCACCAGGGTGACGGGGGCGTTGAGGAGGGTGAGGGTGATGTCTGCGAGGGCGAGGTTGGCGATGAGGAGCCCGGGGGCGGAGGGTCTCTGGGCGGCGAGCACGTGGCAGACCAGCCCGTTGCCCACCAGCGCCACCGCCCCCACCAGCGCGTAGGCCCCCAGAAGGGCGCCCCTGGCGGACGAGCTCTGCCACTCCGCCTCGTAGCGCGAAGAGGACCCGTTGGCCAGCGCGCCCATCAGACCCTCCAGGTCGAAGGAAGACGAAGAAGAGGAAGAAGAAGAGGAAGGAGGAGAAGGAGGAGGAGAAGAGCGGTTGCGGGAGGCGTAGAGCGCCGAGAAGAAGGCGGCCGGGGGCGGCGCGGGGCCCGGCATGGCTCCCAGGGACGGGAGGAGACCCCCGCCCACAGCCCCGCTCCTGCCACGGAGAGAGAGAGAGAGAGAGAGAAGGAAAGAGGGGCTGTCCCTGGTGCTGAACGAGGGAAGGAGGGAAAAAGGGAGGGAAAGAGAGCCAGGAGGGGAGGGGGCGGGGTGGGGAGAGAGAGGGAGGGAGGGAGGGAGGGAGGGGAGAGACAGAGAGAGAGGACTGACAGACAGATAGATAAATGGCAGATAGGGCTGAGAGATGAATATGATGATAAGTAGATAGATAAGTCAATAGATATATAGATAAGAGGTAGGTCTGATAGATAAATGGCAGATAGGGCTGATAGATAGATAGATAGATAGATAGATAGATAGATAGATAGATAGATAGATAGATAGATAGATAGATAGATAGATAGATAGATAGATAGATAAGTAGATAGATAGATAGATAGATAGATAAGTAGATAGATAGATAGATAGATAAGTAGATAGATAGATAGATAGATAGATAAGTAGATAGATAGATAGATAGATAGATAGATAAGTAGATAAGTAGATAGATAGATAGATAAATAGATAGATAGATAGATAGATAAGTAGATAGATAGATAGATAGAGTAGATAGATAGATAAGTAGATAGATAGATAGATAGATAGATAGATAAGTAGATAGATAGATAGACAGATAAGTAGATAGATAGATAGAGTAGATAGATAGATAGATAAGTAGATAAGTAGATAGATAGATAGAGTAGATAGATAGATAGATAAGTAGATAAGTAGATAGATAGATAGATAAGTAGATAGAGTAGATAGATAGATAGATATAGATAGATAGATAAGTAGATAGATAGATAGATAGATAGATAAGTAGATAGATAGATAGATAGATAGCATAGATAGGGCTGATAGATGAATATGATGATAAGTAAATAGATAAGTCAATGGATAGATAGATGAAAGGTAGGTCTGATAGATAGATAGATAGATAGATAGATAGATAGATAGAGAAATGGCAGATAGGGCTGATATAGATAGATAGATAGATGAGAGGTAGGTCTGATAGATAGACAGATGGGAAATAGAATTGATAGATAGATGAATTTTATGGTTGATAGATAGGTACATAGATAGATAGGTCAATAGATAAATGAGAGACAGGTCTGATTGATTGATTGATTGATTGAAAGACAGACAGATAGGAGATAAGGCTGGTAGATGACTATGATGATAAGTAGATAGATAGATAGATAGATAGATAGATAGATAGATGAAAGATAGGTCTGATAGAAGACAGATAGATAGATTGATGAGATATTTTTATTATTTTATTTGGAGTATTTATATTCCGCCGTTCTTTCTCACCCCAAAGGGGACTCAATGTGGATCACAATGTACATATCCATGGCAAACATTCAGTGCCATTAGACATACAACATCTAGACAGACACAGAGGCAATGTGACATTTTCCAGCTTCATAAGGGTCTGCTCGATTCCAGCCACAGGGGGATTCCTGCAGCTTCACCATCCACTTGTGACACCGAGTCCTTGATGGAGTGCTTCCTCATTCTTCCACACGCTGCTGGACATTTTTAGGGTGACGTAGATTAGTTAAATTAGCCTCCCCGCATAAAGCGGTACCTAAATTTCCAACTCGACAAATACAACTGTCTTTCAGGCTGCATAGATAGGGCTGATAGATAGATCAATATGATTGGTATGAAGACAGATGATAGATAGAACTGACAGATAAATAGATAGGTAGGTAGGTAGGTAGGATGGATAAATAGATAGAGCATAGAACAGGTAGCCACAAGGTCTAGAGCCCTGGTCCCAGTCCAGCCTGTTGCTAGTATCTGTCCACGTTGCCTTGCGCCTGAACATCCGCCAGATATAAATAGATGTATCTTGGGAACATGGCAAGGAAATGAATCACAACTCTGCTCGGGGCCAAACGGGAGGTCACACCGGCTTCGGCCCCCCTCTGTGTGTTGTGATGTGCTGTGGATTTAACTGTGGGAGACAACTGACAAATAAAATGTGTTACTGTTGTTGTTGTTAGTGCTGGAAATTATTTGTAGCTGGGGAAGGTAAGAGGACCATTCAAACCTATCCACTTCTGCCTGTTTCTCCTCTTAGGGTTGCATCTACACGGTCAAATTAATACACTTCAACCCCACTTTATTTATTATTTATTTACTACATTTATATCCTGAGCTTCTCACCCAGGAGGGGACTCAGAGCGACTTACAAATCAAATAAACATACAATATATTATTAGAATAGCACAATATAAGCACTAAATTACTACATTATACTATATCATTATACGGTAATATTATTAGTAATATTACATTTAATACATAATATATAATTAATATTATTTAATTGTATTATTAGTAGTACAGTAGAGTCTCACTTATCCAACGCATTTTGTTCTGGATTATCCAACGCATCTTTGTAGTCAATGTTTTCAATATATCGTGATATTTTGGTGCTAAATTCATAAATACAGTAATTACTACATAGCATTACTGTGTATTGAACTACTTTTTCTGCCAAATTTGTAGTCTAACATGATGTTTTGGTGTTTCATTTGTAAAATCATAACCTAATTTGATGTTTAATAGGCTTTTCCTTAATGCCTCCTTATTATCCAACATATTCGCTTATCCAACATTCTGCCAGCCCGTTTATGTTGGATAAGTGAGACTCTACTGTGTGTGTGTGTGTGTGTGTGTGTGTGTGTATATATATAATTAATATTATTTAATTGTATTATTAGTAATATAATATTGTATCCATTATAATATTATAATCAATCACTTTAGCTGCATTGGCTCAATGCTAGGAGAACATGCAAAATTTAGCAAGGTCTTTAGTTACCTCTGCCAAAAGAGTGCAAACTACCATTCCCATGGTTCCTTAGAATTAAGCCAAAGTGGCACCTAACTGCATTAATTCTACCGTGTAGATGCAACCCCGCCAGTATTCAAAGTTGGACATGTTGGGTCTGTGTGCCAAGTCTGGTCCAGAACCATCATTGTTTGGATTCAGAGTGCTCTCTGGATGCAGGTGAACTACAACTCCCCTAAATCAAGGCCAGTTTCCCCTATACTCCTCCAGTATGTTGAGTTGACCATGAGGATTCCCTGTGTCAAATTTGCTCCCGGTCCATCATTGGCGGGGTTCAGAGCATTCTTTGATTGTAGGTGAACTATAAATCCCAGCAACTACAACTCCCAAATGTCAAGGTCAGTACACCCCAAACCTTACCAGTATTCAATTTTTGATATATCAGGTAAGCATGCCCAGTTCGGTCCAGGCCCATCATTGGGTGGGTTCAGTGCTCTGGATGCAGGTGAACTACAACTCACCTAAATCAAGGTCAATTTCCCCAAACCCTTCCAGTATGTTGATCTGAGCATGAGGATTCTCTGTGTCAAGTTGTCTCCCAGTCCATTGTTGGTGGGGTTCAAAGAGCTCTTTGATTGTAGGTGAACTATAAATCCCAGCAACTTGGTCATTGTTTGGATTCACAGTGACCTCTGGATGTAGGTGAACTACAACTCCCCTAAATCAAGGTCCATTTCCCCCAAACCTCTTCAGTATTTTCTATTGGTCCTGGGGTTTCTGTGTGTGAAACTTGGTCCTGATCCGTCATCGGTGGGAGTCGCAGTGGCCTCTGCAAGTGGGAGCCCATCGGAAACATACTCCGCCACCCACGTACATACGTTCACATTTATTATATACATAGATAGATGGGGGAAATTGGACCTTAGGGAGGGGACGGAGGGGGAGAACCACTGGCCATTAGGCCATTAGAGATAATGCTGCCGGTCGGAGCTCAGATGGACACCAAAGTGGGTTCGTGCCACGATGTTTACCGGCCGCAGAAACACTTGCTCCTCTTGCTTCGAGGACAAATAGCATTTGCATGAAATTGCAGAGAGAGGCTTTGAGCCGGAGCTGCTTTCGCCGAGCCTGGGATTCGTTCGGAAGGCAAAATAGGGCAAATTTTGCAAAAATCGCAGAGCTGCGAACTTACTTAACAGCCTTGAAGCTCTTGTGCTCTGAGAACACGCATTCAAGGACCGTCACCTGTTCAAGGCCCAACCGGATCAACAAGATCTGAGTCATAACAATATCTAAGGATATATATATATATATATATATATATATATATATATATATATATACACACACACACACACACACACACACACACGCTAATTGTACAGTGCAGACATTCAAGAAAATGCAACCGTTTGGATTGGGATCTGTGTGGTTTCCTTTAAATTGCACATCTCACCCTTTGAGAAAAAGCTAATTTGCGAAGATCTGATCATACACATTAGGTTTGCAATTGCACCGAAATGGAATTCAGGCCCATCTATGCTGTAGAATGTGTCAAGGGGTTAATCCTGAATATCCTGTTCATTGGAGCCAAGGCTTATTTATTATGTCGGAATCTGACCCTGTGCTGACTCTGCCGCGATGGCGGATGCAGCCAAGGCTACCGGTGGATTATTCATCCTACGATCTCTTCCTTTGCAAAACAGGACTTGAATCATATTTCATTTTTCCCCACTTGTTTCTCTGTTTGCCTTCTGTTGCCATAAACCCCGCTGACTCATTCGTATTCTGGGCGCATTCTGCTGCATGTCCGACGGAAGGAGAAAATGAATCCATGAGAGCAAGGCCTTGGAGACATCTTTGTCTGGAAGGAGCCGTCCATCATTCCCGGACCTGAAAAGGCAAGCGATGGAAGAGCAAAGAGGAAGAACTTCTCTCCATGGACATTAGAATCATTTCTTTAAAAAGGAGAGAGAGAAATATCAAAGAACAGGTTGTTCTTCGGAAGAGTCAATTGATGGAACACGCTGTAATTTTTGCTCAGCAAAGCGAACTCGGCTACCCCTTCTATCCAGCTTTTTGTCAGTTTCCTGGGCTTCTGAACATTTTCCAAAACGTGTTCTCACTCCAGGAGGTCCCTCAGAATTCCGCCTCGTGAAAAAGTCCTGGAGAGACACAAAAACAAAGACCTGGTTGCTCTCAATCCCAGTCTTAATATTTTATTTGGTCCTTCTGAAGTTCTGTAGCACTACTTTGTGTGATCCCTTGAAGACCAGATCAAGACGCAAATTGGGTTTGAAGGCAACAGGATCAGAGGTTCATTGCTTTCAGGCCTGAAAGGATGTCTGGCACAGAGTCTGTCAGGTAGAAAAATGCTGTATTAGATAGAGATAGATAGATAGATAGATAGATAGATAGATAGATAGATAGATAGATAGAGAGATAGATAGATAGATGAGAGATAGATGATAGATAGATAGACAGATGAAAGAAAGGGCAGATAGATGGTTGGATAGATAGATGATAGATAGATGATAGATAGATAGATAGATAGATAGATAGATAGATAGATAGATAGATAGATGAAAGAAAGGTCAGATAGATGGATGGATAGAGATAGATAGATAGATAGATAGATAGATAGATAGATAGATAGATAGATAGAAGGAAAGGGCAGATAAATGGATGGATGGATAGAGAGAGAGAGAGAGAGAAAGAGAAAGAAAGACACAGAGAGAGAGATGATAGAAAAGGCAGATAGATGATAGATAGATAGATAGATAGATAGATAGATAGATAGATAGATAGATAGGAGAAAGAGCAGATAGATAGATGGATGGGTAGAGAGAGAGAGAGAGAGATGACAGAAAGAATAGATAGATAGATAGATAGATGGATGGATGGATGGATGGATGGATGGATGGATATGATAAATAGGGCCGGTAGATAGATGGATGGATGGATATATAGAGATAGATGAATATGATAAATACATAAATAGGACTGGTAGATAAATACACAGACAGACATAGAATCATAGAATCATAGAATCATAGACAGACAGACAGATAGATAAATATGATAGATAGATAGATAGATAGATAGATAGATAGATAGATAGATAGATAGAGATGAGAGAAAGGGCAGATAGATAGATGGATGGATGGATAGATAGACAGATATGATAAATACATAAATAGGGCTGGTAGATAGACAGACAGACAGATAAATATGATAGATAGATAGATAGATAGATAGATAGATAGATAGATAGATAGATAGATAGATTATTTATTTTGTGTCAAAAGCATTGCATAACAAATACATTTTAAAATGATAAAAAAGGATAGCATTGGTAGATAGGTAGATGGATGGATAGATAGATGGCTGAATATGTAGATAGAGGAATATGATAGAGAGAGAGAGATTAGATATAGGGTAGATAGATAGATGAGAGATAGAGCAAATAGGAAAGCCTTCCTTATGGCAACGTTGTCTCCTCTGAGAGCTTGAGCCCCTAACTTTGAGCCCCACCAAGTAGCCATGAAATCATGCCGAACGCACCTGGGCTTCAAGGTCTTCTTGCAGATTCTCTCAGAACTCTTACTCTAGTCTTCACTCCCTCCATTCTCAAATCTAATCTGGCTTCTCGGGAAAACTCTCCTTCAGCTGAAGGTCATTTCACAAGGAAACGGAAACCTTCACTTTCTGTTTCCTGGGAAGGAGCACAGGAATCCCAAACATCAGCCTACAATTCTCTCTGATCCCTAGCAGACTTTTCACTTTTCACTTTCACTTTTCAGTTTATAATATATGCGACAGAGGCTTAAATGTTTGGAAGAACAATAACAAGTTTATTCAGGCACAGAGCTTAGTGGTTACAATATTGTTTCTCCTTAGAGGCACTTTGATTAACAGTTACAATATTAGAATGAGGTGATTCAAACTTCCTAAAATGTCACTTCTTTCTCTACTGTTTTTAATCCGCAGTCACCCTGTGATATACAATCACAGATTCTCTGTTCTTTATCAGGACATAGACTACCTTAAATAAGTCGCCAAACGTATTTTAAACCGACTCAAAATAAGCAATTGAGCCTCCCCGATCCCTTCAACCAAGGATCAGTCTTCCCTGTGCCTCGTCAAGCACAGACTAACTGCTTTTTTTTAAACCTGCACTTCTCCAACAAAACGGCAGTTGGCTCCACCTACTTCTCCATGGAAACCAACTTCTGAGTGCAGAGATGCAATAACTGAAATACTGACCCTTTTAAAACACAAACACACAATTAAACATAACATCTGTAAACTAAAAATTCGCACTTCATTACAAACGGCATTATGTAGTCAGTGTAGACTCATATATTGCACATTGGACTGATTATATGAGTTTAATCTGCATTATAATGGCAGTGCAGATGAGGCCGCAGAGTGGATTCATTGCGTCCGAAGTGAAACAAAAAGATAAGAAGGAGTTATCGGGCAATTTCCAAGCAAAACACTAGAAATACATGTTGCCACAAAGAATGGGGTGATAAACGGAGATGAAACATCCATGAGAGGAAAGCCTGACAAAAGCATCCCAAACTTCGCTGTCAATGTGTCCTCTCGTAAAGAAATATTCCACTCGAGTGCCCCTTTGATGGTCCAAATTGCATGAGATGAAATGGGACACTCATTCGGGCCGAACAAAGAGGATGGAGAGCATCTCCCGAAACACAAAGAAGGGATAATGGGACCGAGAATAATGTGTTAATCAGTAATGCATTAACACCTCGCCGCTTTGTGCGAACCACGGCTTTCTGTGGTTTCTTTTCACATTGCAAAGTGATTTGCGCAGAATGGATATTTATCACCATCCTCATTAACATCATCGCCCAAATGTTCCCAGGTCCTAGGGTTGCATCTACACTGTAGAATTAAATCAGTTTGGCGACACTTTAACTGCTGTCTTGTTATTATAGGAATGGCAATTTTCTTAAGCCTTCTCTGCCGGAACGTCACCAAAGTACAAATTCAATAGCTTCAGCCCTTGGAGTTCAAGAGGTATTAATCTGAATTAATTGCACAGTGTAGATGCAACCTTTCCAAGTTTTTCTATGTTTTTTCGCTGAGGATCATATGCAACAAAATGGGGAAAATCGTGCCGGTAAAAATTATGGTGCCTCCCACGTTCTCTATGAGAAAGCTTCACAAAATGTATCGCAATCAAACGAGAAGCATTTGGCAATTGCCGCTGCAAAATGACTGCGAGCCCGACGTTTTGATAAAATAAGAAGCAATTGTTTGTCAATTTTGGGTAGATGGGAGAAAGCGAACAGAAATCCCATCTCAATGTTTTCCGGCTCATATTTGCCTTTGCTGAAAAAATATACCAAATGCCAAACAATATCCACCCATCATTCTTTCTTGAATAATAATAATAATAATAAATCCAGCATATCTATCTTGTTTGCTGTGCCATACAACGTCGTTGTGTTGATAATAATAATAATAATAATAATAATAATAATAATAATAATAATAATAATAACTTTATTCTTATATCCTGCCCCATCTCCCCGAAGGGACACGGGGTGGCTTACATGGGGATCAAGCCCTAAAAACATAATAATAAACAGCATAAAATTACATTCCAAAATTAATACATGAAATATATAAAAACATCAGACATCATAATTCAATAATCCATCAACTGCTCCACAGGGTTTCAATGCTTATTATTATTATTACTATTATTATTATTATTAGTAGTAGTAGTAGTAGTAGTAGTAGTAGTAGTAGATTTATTTATTTATACCCCGCATTATCTCTCCTGCAGGAGACTCAAAGTGGCTTAACATAAATAATAATAATAATAATAATAATAATAATAATAATAATAATCATCATCATCATCATCATCATCATATATCCTTCAGGCAGAGAAGGCTAAAGGCCCAGGATCCCATAACATTGGGCCAGGGCAGTGAAAGTGGCACCAAACCGCATTAACTCAACAGTAAAGATGCAGTTTGTGCAGCTGTGGCGCAGCTGGTTAGTAGCCAGCTGCAATAAATCACTACTGACCGAGAGGTCATGAGTTTAAACCAGCCTAGGTCAGATTGAGTGCCCGACCAATTAAAAAATCACCTAGCTCATTGTTGACCTAAGCAACCCGAAAGATAGTTGCATCTATCAAGCAGGAAATTTAGGTACCGCTTTATGCAAGGAGACTAATTTAATTGATTTATGACACCATAAAAATTGTCCAGCAGCATGCGGAAACGAATGAGAAAGTACTACCACCAAGGACTCGGTGTCACAAGTGGATGAAAAAGCAGAAACTCACCCTGTGACCGGAATCAAGCCGACCCTCATGAAGCCGTTAGCTGGAAAATGTTAAATTGCCTCTATTGTCTGTCTATGTGTCGTATGTCTAATTGCAACCAGCAGGGGCTATTTTTTATTTTTAATTGTCGGGTGCTCACCCCGCCACGGGCTGGCCTCGAACTCATGACCTCTTGGTCAGAGTGATTTATTGCAGCTGGCTGCTCACCAGCCTGCGCCACAGCATTTATTTACTGCAAATAAATCAATAAATAAATAATAGACTACAGAGTCTAAAGTCAAGGCAGAGCTTATGATACTATGTAGTGTGGAGTATAACATGAGTTAGAGCTGCAACTCTCAAGCAGCCATGAAAGCCTCCTTGTTTATTTGTGGGTTGTTTACTATTCTTGTTTTGCAATATAAGACTCATCGATTGGTGTTTCTATGCCTCCATTTGGAGATGCAAAATGTCCTTTGAAGTTGAAGAGTATTCTTCATATTGAAAGCAGCATGCAAGATGTTCCCTAAGAGTCTTTTCCATTTAGCCTTTATCTCGGCAGTCCATTAGCCTTTAGATGACCTGTCCGGCTTCCATTTTCAATTCCAAGCTGAATGAAAGAAAACCCTTTAAGAGAAGAGGCCATTTAGTCCATTGATGGTGATGTTCGTTTTTATTACCTTCCCTATCTGGTTACTGCTGTGTTTGTGCATTTTGTGTATTTAATTTGTTTATTATACTAGCTTGGAGACCCGGCGATGCCCGGGTTATTTGAGAAAGGCCTTGTTTGCCTGTGTTCCAAGTGTAGCCTCTATCCAATGTCAGCTGGGTTCAGTGGGTGCGGGTGAGCTCCAACTCCCATATGCAAGTCCCATCGTCCAGTGTCCATCCCCCTCCAAACAGAGCCAGTATGTAGAATAGGTCATGAGGGCTCCATGTACCAGGTTTGGTCTTGATCAGTCATTGGTGGGGGTCGCGGTGCTCTCAGGAAGTGAGTGAAGGTATTGGAAGTCCCATCGTCCATGGTCCATCATCCTCCAAACTGCACCTGGGTGTAGAGTGAGTCATGGGTGTTCTCTGTTTGAAGTTTGGTCTTGATGAGACATTGATTGGGGTGACAGTGGTCTCAGGAAGGGAATGAATATACTGCAAGTCCCATCATCCAAGGTCCAAGCTCTTTCAAATCTCACCAAGATGTAGAGTGGGCCATGGTGGCTCTATGTGCCAAGTTTGGTCTTGATCAGTCATTGGTGGGGGTCACAGTAGTCCCAGGAAGTGAGTGAAGATAGTGCAAGTCCCCTCATCCACAGTCCCTCTTCCCCCAAACTGCACCAGGATGTAAAGTGGGCTACCCTGCACCTGCGTGTCAAGTTTGATACAGTTTTGTCATTCATGGGCATCACAGTGGTTTGTGGGAGGTGAATTGGAGGAATGTACTGCAAATCCCATAATCCTTGGTCCACCCTCCGTCAAACTGCTGCAGCATGTGAAGTGCGTCATTTGGGATCTGTGTGCGTGGTTTGGTTCAGTTGTGTGATTTGTGGCAGTTGCTGTGGTCTCAAGAAGTGAGGGAAGGTACTGCAAATTCCATCATCCTTGGTCCATCCTGCCCCAATATACATCAGGACGTAAAGGGGTCGACAGGAGTTCTGTGTGCCAAGTTTGGTCCATTTCTATCATTGGTGGGCATTGCAGTAGTCTGTGGGAGTTAAAGTGTTTGAAAGTACTGCAAATCCCATCATCTGTGGTCCATCCTCCCCCAAATGGCAGCAGGTCATAAAGTGCATCGTGGGGATGAAGTGGGCCAAGTTTGGTGCAGATCCGTCATTCCTGTTGGTCTCAGTGGCCTGGGATAGTGGCGGCCAATCAAAACGCGAGCACATATTCCGCCAGGCCAATCAAAACGCTGATACATACTCCGATTTCACTTTTATTATATATATAGATATAGATAGATATGAATGTTATGTTGATATTGTTTTTATATTGCTTTTATCTGTCAAATTTTGTTTTTGTTTGGGCTCGGCCGAGTATAAGCCAAGGAGGGCTTTTTCATCATCATCATCATCATCATCATCATTATTATTATTAAAAGGGTGCATTGGAGCATTTTAATTCCTGGGAATCTATCAACAAACCACACGAATGTACTGAGAGTGCATCTACAGTATGGGAATTAATGCACTTTGATGCCTCTCTAACTGCCAAGGACCAATAATAATAATAATAATAATAATAATAATAATAATAATAATAATAATAATAATAACAACAACTTTATTTTTATACCCCGCCCCATCTCCCCGAAGGGACTCGGGGCGGCCTACATGGGGCCAGGCCCGATAAAACAATCAAATATCAATGATAAAACAATAAAACAATTATACCAATAAAACCTCAATGATCAGAGTCTCATTTCCTAGCATTGAGCACTTACACTGGTTTCAAACTGCATTTCGTTTGCAGTGCGGATGCTTCCCAAGGATGGAATTAATGTTTTGCATCCTCTCTTTTCCTTGGTCTTTGCTGCCCTCCTGTGTCTTTTGGTGAAAATGATATCTCTTTGGCAATAATAAAATCCATTATTTGCACAATATGAGTCTGCTTCAGGCCTGGGCAAACTTCGGTCCTCCAGGTGTTTTGGACTGCAATTCCCACAATTCCTAACAGCCTACCAAAATATCACGATGTATTGAAAACATTGACTACAAAAATGCGTTGGATAATCCAGAACGTTGGATAAGTGAGACTCTACTGTATTATTATTATTCAAGGTGAACTCACTGAAGTTCAACAAAAAGCCACATGGAGCCGAGTCTGTACATTTCCCAGGTGTGTTATGAGTGACACGCAATCACAAAATCTTCCTTGTTGAATGACAGGTTGGCTCCGGACTGGATGAGATTGACATTTAGGAAGAATCCTCCTGATGCCAAGGTTCATTCAAAGTCACTCATCAAGGTTTTCGAGTACTTTTCCACCCGTCTCTAAGAAAATACACATTGTTCTCCTTTGATGGGCCTGAATTTTTTGGGATTCTCAAACAAGGATATGAGTGTGTGTGCTATACATATATGCCGTATTTACTTGAGTATAAGCCTACTTTTTCAGCCCATTTTTTAAGATTGAAAAAGTCCCCCATGGCTTATACTCGGGTCAGGGTCCTGGTTGGCTTATATTTGGGTCAGCTTATACTCGAGAATATATGGTACATTTATTATTTTTCTCTATTATTATTGGTATTATTACATTTATTATTTTTCTCTATTATTATTGGTATTATTACATTTATTATTTTTCTCTATTATTACTGGTATTATTACATTTATTATTTTTCTCTATTATTACTGGTATTATTACATTTATTATTTTTCTCTATTATTATTGGTATTATTACATGTATTATTTTTCTCTATTATTACTGGTATTATTACATTTATTATTTTTCTCTATTATTACTGGTATTATTACATTTATTATTTTTCTCTATTATTACTGGTATTATTACATTTATTATTTTTCTCTATTATTATTGGTATTATTACATTTATTATTTTTCTCTATTATTACTGGTATTATTACATTTATTATTTTTCTCTATTATTACTGGTATTATTACATTTATTATTTTTCTCTATTATTACTGGTATTATTACATTTATTATTTTTCTCTATTATTATTGGTATTATTACATTTATTATTTTTCTCTATTATTACTGGTATTATTACATTTATTATTTTTCTCTATTATTATTGGTATTATTACATTTATTATTTTTCTCTATTATTACTGGTATTATTACATTTATTATTTTTCTCTATTATTACTGGTATTATTACATTTATTATTTTTCTCTATTATTACTGGTATTATTACATTTATTATTTTTCTCTATTATTACTGGTATTATTACATTTATTATTTTTCTCTATTATTGTTGCTACTATTACATTTATTTTACTCTATTATTATTATTATTATTATTATTATTATTATTATTATGTGTATTATTTCACTCTGATCTTATTGTTATATTATTTTACTCTATTACTACATGTATTCTTTTCCTGTATTTATTATTATTATTATTGCATGGATTTACATTGAAGAAGATGAGAATAATGATTTAATCAGAGTTGGACAGTCTTATCTTAAATTTGAGATTTATGTAAATATTCAAAAACATTTAACTTACTGATGCCTCAATGTAATTTTATTGGTATCTATTTTTATTTCTGAAATTTACCGCTCTCAGCTTATACTGGAGTCAATGTTTTCCCAGGTTTTTTTGTGGTAAAATTACACAAAATGTGCACTTTGCTAATCTACTCTTACAGCCTTTAAATTCTATGTTTTTAATAAGTGTGTTTTTAATATTTTTGGTTAATGTGCAAATATTACAATTGGTGCATGTTTGTTTATTGATGTATTGTATATTGTTATTGTTTTGTATTTGATATTTCTGTGATCTGCCCCGAGTCCCCTCCGGGGGAGATGGTGGCGGGATACAAATAAACTTATTATTATTATTATTATTATTATTATTATTATTATTATTATTATTATTATTAAAATTAGGTACCTTGGCTTATATTTGGGTCGGCTTATACTCAAGTATATATGGGTATATTATATCGTATATATAAGTATAGCACACACACATATCCTTGTTTGAGAATCCCAAACATATATATTATATCATTAAAATACATTATATTATATTATATTATATTATATTATATTATATTATATTATATTATATTATATTATATTATATTATTGGAGTCCCCA
The DNA here is from genome assembly GCF_035594765.1 of Anolis carolinensis. Classification (NCBI taxonomy): domain Eukaryota; kingdom Metazoa; phylum Chordata; class Lepidosauria; order Squamata; family Anolidae; genus Anolis; species Anolis carolinensis. The sequence goes on from NW_026943823.1 coordinate 1,258,322, forward strand.
TGGCGCAGTGGATTAAACCCTTGTGCCAGCAGGACTGCTGACTTGAAGGCTGGATTGCTGTCCTGAAGGTTACCGGTTCGAATCCAGCCTGGGGAGAGCACAGATGAGCTCCCTCTGTCAGCTCCAGCTCCATGTGCGGACATGAGAGAAGCCTCCCACAAGGATGGCAAAAACATCAAAACATCCAGGCAACGTCCCCTGGGCAACGTCCTTGCAGACAGCCAATTCTCTCACACCAGTATCAGCTTGCGGTTTCTCAAGTCGCTCCTGACGCGGGAAAAAAAATTATATTATTATATAATATAAATATATATTATATATTATTTTTTTAAACTATAAATGGATATCTACACCTCCAAGGTCATGTAGCCACAGGCATGACTGCATGGAGCGGCATAAACTTCCCGCCGGAGCGGTACCTATTGATCTACTCACATCTGAATGTTTTCAAACTGCTAGGTTGGCAGAAGCTGGGGCTGACAGAAGGAGCTCACCCCATTCCATGGATTCGAACCGCCCACCCTTCGGTCAGCAAGTTCAGCAGTTTCGCGGTTTAATCTGCTGCGCCACAGGGGACTCCTAATATTCATATACATCCATATATATATATATATATATATATATATATATATATATATAATTTTGTGCTTGTACTTAATAATAAATAATACCAAATAATAAATTTAATATTCTGGTCTTTAGATGGTTTTTAAATTGAATTTGAAATTTTGATTAAATTTACTTAAATTCAAATCAAATTAAATTATTACCTGTAAATGCAAGCTCTAGTAGGTAGAGATCCGTATCTTTTCCTTATTCTATATTATTATGTAGCCTGTGGGTGCATCCACACTGTGGAATTAACGCAGTTTAGTACCGCTTTAGTACCCTGGGATGTGCACTTTTGCAAGGACTTAGATGCAAAAGAAGACCAAGCTCATTGTCCCATGCAAGGCCTTCCCTAAGCATGGATTTCTTAATTGGACTGCCACTCCCAGAAGCCTCGGCTGCCGGGAACAATGGTGGAGAATTCTGGGAGTTGGAGTCCGAAAGACTGGAATGAGCGGAAGACAGGGCCTGCGTGCGCGACGTGACGGCGGCTCCTTTCCAAGGTCACGCCCACCCCGTGACGTAAGAAAACTGCCTCTCGGGAGCCAATCACGCGGCGGCGTGGAAGCCGGGCGGCCAATGAGCAACGAGGAGGCGGGGCTAAGTCTGAGGGGACGTTATTTCTGCCTTTACCGTCGCCGCTGCCGGTTGCTTTCTCGGAGGAGCTTCGTTGCCGGCCTCCCAAGATGTCTCTCTCCAACAAGCTCACGCTGGACAAGGTGGACGTGAAGGGGAAGCGCGTCGTCATGCGGTGCGTGCCCCCGGGGCTCTGGAAACGGTTCTTTACACGCGTGTCACGTGGGAAGGGGAGGACGCGTGTCAGGGATTAGACACGTGTCTATTTTGAAATGGGGGGGCGGGCTCGGGAATCCAGTATTGGACATTGTTTATTATTATTATTATTTTCTCTTATCCCTTACTTGCTAAAGGAAAAGTCACATTATTATTATTATTATTATTATTATTATTGCATTATATTATAATATATAATAATATTAATGCTTATCCCCTACTTTCCTCTCCTGAAGGAGACCTCATCTAATATTAAACATCATTATTATTATCATCATCATTATCATCTTATCCCCTATTTTCCTCTCTTGAAGGAGATCCCATCCAGTATTGAACATTATTATTATTATTGTATTACATTATAATATATAATAATATTGATGCTTATCCCCTACTTTCCTCTCCTGAAGGAGATCTCATCCAGTATTGAACATCATTATTATTATCATTATTATCATCTTATCCCCTATTTTCCTCTCTTGAAGGAGATCCCATCCAGTATTGAACATTATTATTATTATTATTGTTATTGTATTACTTTATAATATATAATAATATTAATGCTTATCCCCTACTTTCCTCTCCTGAAGGAGACCTCATCCAGTATTGAACATCATTATTATTATTATCATCTTATCCCCTATTTTCCTCTCTTGAAGGAGATTCCATCCAGCATTGAACATTATTATTATTATTATTATTATTATTATTGCATTATATTATAATATATAATAATATTAATGCTTATCCCCTACTTTCCTCTCCTGAAGGAGACCTCATCTAATATTAAACATCATTATTATTATCATCATCATTATCATCTTATCCCCTATTTTCCTCTCTTGAAGGAGATCCCATCCAGTATTGAACATTATTATTATTATTTTATAATATTATTAATACCTTATCCCCTACTTGCTTCTCTTAAAGAAGACCCGCTCCAATATTGATCATTGTTATCAATAATAGTAATATAATAATATAATATAATAATATTTATCCCCTACTTGATTCTCTTGAAGAACTCCTCCAATCTTGAACATTATATTATTATTATTATTAATAATAATAATATCCTGCTTTCCTCTCTTGAAGAGACCTGCTCTGACATTGAACATTATTATTATTATTATTATTATCCCCTACTTTCCTCTCTTGAAGGGGACCTCCACCAATCTTGAACATTATATTATTATTATTAATAATAATAATATCCTGCTTTCCTCTCTTGAAGAGACCTGCTCTGACATTGAGCATTATTATTATTATCCCCTACTTTCCTCTCTTGAAGGGCACCTCCGCCAATCTTGAACATTATATTATTAATATAATAATAATAATAATAATAACCTGCTTTCCTCTCTTGAAGAGACCTGCTCTGACATTGAACATTATTATTATTATTATTATTATTATCCCCTACTTTCCTCTCTCGAAGGGGACCTCCGCCAATCTTGAACATTATATTAATAATAATAATAATAATATCCTGCTTTCCTCTCTTGAAGAGACCTGCTCTGACATTGATCATTTTTATTATTATTATTACTATTATCCCTTACTTTTCTCTCTTGAAGGGGACATCGCCAATATTGAACATTATATTATTATTAATAATAATAATACCCTGCTTTCCTCTCTTGAAGAGACTTGCTCTGACATTGAACATCATTATTATTATTATTATTATTATCCCTTACTTTCCTCTCTTGAAGGGGACCTCCGCCAATATTGAACATATTATTATTAATAATAATAATACCCTGCTTTCCTCTCTTGAAGAGACCTGCTCTGACATTGATCATTATTATTAATAATAATAATAATAATAATAATATTCCCTACTTTCTTCTCTTGAAGGGGACTTCTACCAATCTTGAACATTATATTAAAAATAATAATAATATCCTGCTTTCCTCTCTTGAAGATACCTGCTCTGAACATTATTATTATTATCCCCTACTTTCTTCTCTTAAATGAGGCCCAAACCGTTCCACAATCTTGAAGCAATGTAGTCCAAAACCTACAATCCATATTTGTTAGAATTAAACTGATGATTATTAAAACCAGTTAGCTAAAAAATCACATAAAACCGTTAAAACCTTTTGAGTACAATTAAGACACTCTCCATGGTCATGAAGGGGCTTTTGGGAGTTTGTTCTCTGTCAACTTTCCAAATACTTTATTTTATTTTTGGTCTAAAAGGTAGCAGAGGCCAAACAAAGAAGGAGGACCTGGATTTATTTTTATGCAGCCATAGCTAAGATTCCCCTGCTACAGGCTCAAGATATTTGACGCTGATGTAACATTGGGGTAGATGGACCCAAAGAGATGAGTTTGAACTCTTAAGAACGAAGGAATCACACAGATGAGGAGTGAATTAATGCGGGCAGAAATGCTTCCGTGACTCAGGGCACGTATAAGCCATTCATTGCTGGAAGTGGGTTAACGCTCCTGCCTTCGCAGCAGTATGTGAACTAAAAACAAGTTGGAGTTGCAACTCATTTGAAACCACTTTGCTTTAGTGCCCCAAAGACATTCCAAATGCATCAGGGAGAGGGAAGTCAATACCCAACAGCTCTTTTTATTAGAAATGAATTGTTTCCTAGCTAAGCGCATTCGATTTCAAGCCTGGAGATCTCCAATCTGTGCCAGAATTTTCAGGGTTAGAGTCTCTGAATTAGTCTGAAAGTGACCTCTAAGTTGTGACTCTTTTAACAAGGATGTTTGTTGTGAAGAAGGGGAGGATTTGCTCAAACAGGCATAGTTTTGTGCCTTCTATTAGGCCTTCCAGTGCAGGGGAATGGGTTGAATATAAAGGCAGCTTCCCTTTCAGGTCAGCCTTGGAGTGACAGGGAAGATGGTAAATGCCAAGCTATTTCTGCCCTGGCAGAGAAGGAGGAGGGTGAGCGGAGAAAGGAGTGAGGATTTGCAGGCCAAAAAAATTCTACAACTGAAAAGGGAAAGCTGCTTACTCCTGGCCTGATCGGAACTCAATACATCAGGGAAAACTCCAGAAGAAATACCTATTAAAATCACAAAAGGGTTACTTGCCTATTGTCTTTAATCTTCAGACATTTTAAAATTTTAAAAGTGTTTTTTTCCAAGCTTGCTGGTGCTCAGCAAGATCATTTTCCTTTCCTTTGATTTTCAGTTGAAGCCGCGTGGCAAGTTATATACCCCTCAGAAATTGAATAATTTTGGAATATCAAAATCTGGCATATTTTACACTATGTAACACTATGATTTTTTTGTTCCTGGGTTGTAAATGTCATTTCCTAGTTGGTTCTATCATTTTTAAAAAATGGGGAAAAGTTGATTAAACTGCAAAAACTTTGTTTCTGCAGAAGGGACATCCTGCTGTAGCAATAGCCCCTTCTACACTGCAATATAATCTACATTGTCTGCTTTGAACTGGATTATCTGAGTCTACGCCCATATAATCCAGTTCAAAACAGATAATCTGGGTTTGATATGGCAGTGTCGAAGGGGCCTGAGATGGTGTCAGGTGCTACAGTGAGTTGCGTTTGACGCAGTCTAGAGAAGATTTGTGGCATCTTTGAAGTCTGGGGAGTGTCATTCCAAAACCTGTGCATTTCAAAGCCATGTCTTTGAGCTACCACCGGTTTCCTGTTGTAACCGAAACAAAACCTGAAGCCTGAAGGTTAACATTCTCCACCCGCTGTTACACAACGCCACTTCCTCTGCCCTTCAAAGCCTGTCCTTTGGGGACAGAAAGCTGGTTTTGAAGCACTGGCTTCTGGAGCCGCTGCTCCTCCTCTTCCTCCCAGTCTCCCCATCTGCCATGTTTCGGCATGCAAGCCTTTCTGCTGAGTAATTCCTCTCCATTATTGCCATGCAGGAAGGAGAGTGAGCTTGAGTAAGTCATGCTTTGTGCAGAACCAGCAGAGTCAGGCAAATGTCCACAAAGGAGAGGAGCTTGCTGTCTAAGCCAATGCTTAAATCCAAGCTGCTTAATGCAGAGTGGCCATTCTTACGTTTGGACCCATTGGGAGAAGGAAGGAAGTCCTAAAGCTTTGTCAGAACTGTGTTGTTTGTTGTGTGTTTCCGGGCTGACTGCCCATGTTGCGGAAGCATTCTCTCCTGACGTTTCGCCCACACCTATGGCAGGCATCCTCAGAGGTTGTGAGGTATACAACCTTCCATATTCAAGACTTTATTATGGTCCATGACCAGCACAGAGATAGAATCGTAGAGTTGAAAGAGATCTCACAGGCTATCCAGTCCAACCCCTTGCAAGAAGCAGAAAAATCTCATTCAAAGCACCCCCGACAGATGGCCATCCAGCCTCTGCTTAAAAGCCTCCAAAGAAGGAGCCTCCAGCACAGTCCGGGGCAGAGAGTTCCACTGCTGAACAGCCCTCACAGTGAGGAAGTTCTTCCTAATGTTCAGGTGGAATCTCCTTTCCTGTAGTTAAGGAGATGGGCACAACCTGCCATACAACCTGAGGATGCCTGCCAAAGATGTGGGTGAAACATCAGGAGAGAATGCTTCTGGAACATAGCCATACAGCCCAGAAAACTCACAGCAACCCAGTGATTCCAGCCGTGAAAGCCTTCGACAACACTTTGTCAGAACTGTCCAGAATTTGAATGGAATTGATGATGGATATAAAATATCTAAATTGCTCTCCCAGAAGTGTGGTTTATGGCCAGTCAGATCAATAAGTAAATACCCCACTAGCCCATTTGTTAACCTGGACAGTGACTTGCGAAGAGCAATCCAATGAGTTTAAAGACAGAAAGGAAAATAATGTGATCTTCCAGATGTGGGACCATAGCTCTCATCATCCCTCACCATCCGCTTGGTCTGGTTAAGACTGCTGCCAACAAGATCCTGAGGAGCAACACGTTCTCCATTCTTAGTTCCAAGTCTGGAGAGTGCTTTGGTCCTGGATCTCCCATATACAAGCCCATTGCCTTTTCCAAGGCAAAACCTTGGTGTTATTTTACAGGTGCCCCTGAAATCCTTATGTGCTTCTTTCCCTTTTTGCAATGCACTTTGGGGAGAAGGGGACAAGAGTTCACAACAGAGAGAGTGCAAATAGACCCTGTGCTTTGTCAACATTGAGTTAGAAACTCATCTTGGCCTGCTTCCTAGGCTCTGATCTTTCTTTTAGAACTTTTTCTTACCTATTCTCTCCCTTTTCTTTTTGAATCCCCATAATGGTATGGTCAAGTTCGAAATATAATTATTATTCTTAACGAGTCATGTTGCTTTCTTTGCTTTTCACATTGTAATGAAGTCTGCATGCCTTTACCTGCCCAGGTATAAATGTGGGAGCGAAATGATGGGCTGTACTGCTTCCTGCTGTCGGGTTTCATTGGTCTCTGACAGGGTGGTGGAGAGACGGGGCATTCTTTGCATATGCATTAATAGTATTTCCTTTTGTTTCTTAGGGTTGATTTCAATGTCCCAATGAAGGACAACAAAATAACCAACAACCAAAGGTACGAGGCCTTTCTGGGCTTTTAAGCAGGAGCTTAGTGAGACGCAGTGATTTTTTTGTATTAGCTTATAGCTCTGTGGAAGATTGCTGTTTACATACATGAGGTTTCAGGAATGATATGTATAGACAAGACTCATAAGACAGTATGGATCAGTTGGCTCTGATGCTTCCTGCCGCTACTTTGACGCTACAGTAAATATGTGCGCAGCTTCCAATTGATCTGAAGAAGGTGAAGCGCTAGATGAGAATCGAATGCACTCAGAAGGTTGCAACTCTGTGGCCACCATCATTTGAAAATTTTGGTAGGCCTTGGACAGAAGTGATGTTGTGGGTTGCTAGAAAGACAAACAGACCCAATAATGTTTGTGGCATCAACATATGGGTTATGGAAACGATCCTGAATTAGCTTGAACTGCTTTTCTAACTTTGACACCTGAGCAAGGCTTTGCATTTCACCCTCTGCTTTGATTTTAGAATCAAGGCAGCTGTCCCGACCATCAAGCACTGCTTGGACCATGGAGCCAAGTCCGTGGTCCTCATGAGCCACTTGGGGCGGCCGGATGGGGTCCCGATGCCCGACAAGTATTCTCTGCAACCGGTGGCTGCAGAACTCAAAACCCTGCTCGGCAGGTATGGCCTCGCGTTGGATTTCTTGAGTTTTCTTATATGGCCTCGTGTTGGATTTCTTGGGTTTTCTTAATAGACATTTCCTTATTAAAATGCCCGGGCTCACATTGTGTTTCTTGGGCTGCCCCCTCAGGGATGTCTTGTTCCTGAAAGACTGCGTGGGTGCAGAGGTGGAGGCTGCTTGTGCCAACCCTGCCGCCGGCTCCGTCATCCTCCTGGAAAACCTCCGGTTCCACGTAGAAGAGGAAGGCAAGGGGAAGGATGCCTCAGGGAACAAGGTGTGTGTCCAGGCCTTCCGGTCAGCCCTTGAGTTGTGGTGCAGCAGCTCAAAAAGCCAATGTGATCCTAGGTTTCATCAATAATAATAATAATAACTTTATTTTTATACCCCGCCCCATCTCCCCGAAGGGACTCAGGGCGGCTTACATGGGGCCTTGCCCGATACAACAATATAATAACAAAAAAACAATAACACAATTATCCCAACAATAAAAACATCAGCATCAATAAAACAGTCATTAAGATCAACATGCAGCATAAAATGTTAAATACAGGAGACTAATTCATAGATCTAGGCCAAAATGCAGAATATTCCGAAATGGGGAGAGGTAGTTTCACAGCTAAAATGGACAATAAAGTGCAATGTAATAATGGCAACACATCAACAATGGAGCTATTTTAGAATGAGCAGTATTATTATTATTATTATTATTATTATTATTATTATTATTATTATTATTCTATGACCCCTATGAATTTCCCCCTGAGGTTTCTTCACCAGTCCCTTTCTCTGGAATATAACCCGGGATTCCTTGATTGTTTCCCATCTAAGCACTAAACAAGGGTTGGCCCTGCTTAGCTCCCAAGATCAGACGGCATCGGGTGCCTTGAGGATGTTGAGGCCACCTCTGACATTTCCTTGAAGGTCATCTCTGGTGCTTGGTCCCAGTCGGTTTCTTTTCTTAGCTGCTCTGACCCCATTACGCCTCCGACTTGGCTCCTTTTTGGAGCACCCAGAGGGTGGGAGCCTGACATACAGTAACTGTGCCCTTTTGCAGCGTGATACACAACACCGCGTGGCACTCCACAAACATGTGCAAGCAAACGCCTGGAGGCCGAGGGCTTGCATTCCCGCCCCCCACACACACCTATATCCTAGCCTTCTGCACTTTATCACTGCCCCATGTTATTAGTATTCCTAATATTTTGCACAACTATAATTTTATTCCTCTCCCCTACGTTTTTATGCAATGTTGTGTTTTTATAGTTTTGATGTATTGATTTGTTGTGATTATATTGCATTTTGTATTGTTATTTTATTGTATATTATTGGGCCTGGTCCCCATGTAAGCCGCCACAAGTCCCCTTGGGGAGATGGTGCGGGATATAAGAATAAAGCTGTTGTTGTTGTTGTTACTATTATTATTATTTAAATCACCCAATGGAGAAATCTGAAACTGTTTTTATACCTCAAGAACACGTTGTTTAAATTTTTATTCTACTTAAGCTGTTGTTTTATCATTGGACTGTTGTATGCTGTATGTTGAATGTTTACCATGTGTAAACCACACGGAGTCCCCATGGGAGATAGAGCGGTATAGAAATAAAGTTTTGTTTGTGTTTATTATTATTATTATCACACTGGCGGAGTGACTTGTGCTAGGCTTTGCATACTTGCTCACATTAACCTCTCAGCTTGTTTCCTCTCCCATTATAAGCATATGTGCTAATGTTGTTTACTTTGCGCAGATATTACTTCTTAAATACCATAGACATTGATGGGTTTATATCATTTTTGTGATGTGCACCAAATAGTTAGCATATTTACAGATGCTTCCCCTCCTTCCGGTTATCGTTAGTTGTTGTTGTCGAGGCACTTAAACTAATTGCCTAAAGCTGGTCAACTCTGGAGACTTAGAAGCCATTGAGAGTATTAGTATATAAGCCAGTGGTAATAGAGAAGGCAAATACCTTCTGGATGAAGCCAGTCTAGCTGTTGGGACTTACTTCTGGGTGAAGTGAATCCAGCCACTGAGGGGTCTTTAGCATTATTATTATTATTATTATTATTATTATTATTATTATTAGCGACATTTATATCCCGCCCTTCTCACCCCGAAAGGGACTCAGGGCAGTTTACAAGTTATATCTACATACAATAAATTATATTATTAGCATAGAATATAAGCATTATATACTCCTCTATTGTACTATACCACTATATTGCAATACTATTAGTAATAATACATGTAATATATAATATACAATTATAAGTGTATTATTATATTTTTTTACATTATAATATCAATATTATATGTATATACAATATATTATATAGCATTGCCAAAGAGAATTATCCAATTGCTCATAGTGCCCCTAAATAATGTAAATGCAATAATTTTTTTTTAAATCTCTCTTTCTGTCTGCAGATTAAGGCTGATCCTGCCAAGGTGGAGGCCTTCAGAGCCTCCCTTTCTAAACTGGGCGATGTTTATGTCAACGATGCTTTTGGGACAGCACATAGGGCCCACAGGTGCGTAGCCTTTGTTTTCATATCATCCATGTTGGTTTAACTCTTTTCCCTTGTGGGAAGCTTAATGTCCTTTGGTTTTAGAGATGCCGATTCTGACCTAGGCCTTGTCCAAATCAGGATTGTCTTGGGAATCTATAACAACAACAATAGCATAACAATAATATGTTAAATCAGAGAAACAGGAACTTTGAGAAGTCTTTGTGACTTCTGTCCGGAAGCAGTGTCTCTAGTGTTAACAGTTGCAGCTCAACCTTTGTATAGCTTTGGATTTGAAGAGTAGAGTGATAAATCCTTATGGAGCCAAAAGAACAGGTTCAGTTGTTGTTGTTGTTCGGCACAGTGAATGACTGGGAATGTGTTTATCTTCCCCCAATGAAACAGCTCCATGGTTGGGGTCAATCTGCCTCAAAAGGCTGCCGGCTTCCTGATGAAGAAAGAGCTGGACTATTTTGCCAAGGCTTTGGAGCACCCCGAGCGCCCCTTCCTGGCCATCCTTGGCGGGTAAGAGACAAAGTCCCGTTTTCCTCTTCAGATGTATATGGATAACTCAGTGGTTGGCTGCAAAAGTGTCCTCGGGGTGTGCAAATACTTTTTTTTTCTCCCAAGGATCGTCGGTATGTTTGCTATATCTGTCAAAATAGTGTGTGTCTGACCTTTCCATCTGAGTTCAGGCTGTAAAGAAATAATAATCCCTGCTCAGCACTTCCTTTAGTGTAAATTGAAACTGCCGGTCATTACACAGCTGGGGCGGGGAAACATTACTGCAGCCGTTGACATGGAGTCATTACGACTCTTCAGTTCTGCAGACAAAACTGGGCCTATTTCTGACTTAAATACAATTCTATTGTTTACAGTTAGCTTTATGCAATATATTCTATGATTGGTCAAATCTACACTTTGTGGTTCCATTGGGCAAAGGCCAAACCGAGCCTTGGAATGTACCTGAGAAGACCAGGGCCTTCCCATGAAATCGCAAGACTTGAGCAGACGCATATTATTCCGGTTTAAGGGAAATCGTGCACTATCCATTCACTTCAATGCATGATACTGCAATATAGTATTTTCTTCTTGCTTATAAGGGTTTATAAGAGAAAGTGACAACAGTCTGGCTTGGTTTTGTAACTTTATTCCTTATATCTGAAACTGCCAAATGTCTTTGTAAGCAGATAATCAAGTGGAAGTAAATGTCACTTTTTTCTTTTTTAATGATAGAATGAGAAAAAAAAGGAGAAGGTGGGGGAGAAAAAAAATATATTTTTAAAAAAGTATTTGCCTTCCAATTCATTCCTTTCAGGCATGTTTCATATCCATCTTATATAGTTCCCGCCTTCTGTCTTTTATTTTTATAAGTATCATTATCTTACTGACTTCTCATATTGATTCTATAATTAATGGTGTTTGTTGTTTCTCTAGGAAGTCCTTGACTTGAAGTAAATGTCACTTTCTATTTCTTCGTGGCTCTCTTTGTAAATAGTTCCGAGGGTTATTGTGGTTCTGTTTCCTTTTCGTCAGGGCAAAGGTTCAAGATAAGATTCAGCTGATCAATAACATGCTGGACAAAGTCAATGAGATGATCATCGGCGGCGGAATGGCCTTCACCTTCCTGAAAGTGATCAACAAAATGGAGGTATGTTCACGACTTGTGGCACTCGTCCTTATTTGGTGTGAAGGGCACTGCAGGCAATGTGGTTTGTTGTGGAAACAAGGATTGGGAATAAAGCTCCAGTGGAGACCCTTTTCCTTCTGGTAATAATATGTTTGGAGTTTATCCCGTTGGTTCATATATGCTTGATACGCATTAGATCGTGGCTAGGCTGCTGATACCTTTAGTAGAGCATAGCAATGTACGTCCTGCCTTTTTTTTTCTTCCTCCAGATCGGCAATTCTTTGTTTGACGAGGAAGGGTCCAAAATAGTCAAGGACCTGATGGCGAAGGCGGAGAAGAACGGGGTGCGGATCAACCTCCCCGTGGACTTCATCACGGCCGACAAGTTTGATGAGAAGGCGCAGAGCGGGCAGGCCACCGTGGCCTCCGGGATCCCGGCCGGATGGATGGTGGGTCCCGAGAGAGGCTCCGAGGGCCCCTTTCTCTGGGGAAGCAGCCAAACCCCAATAACTCCTCTTTCTTTCCTCTTTTTTAGGGATTGGATTGCGGCCCTGAGAGCGTCAAGAACTTCGTGGCGGCCGTGGGCCGAGCCAAGCAGATTGTGTGGAACGGCCCGGTGGGCGTCTTCGAGTGGGAGAAGTTTGCGCACGGCACCAAGGCCGTGATGGACAAAGTGGTGGAGGTCACGGGCAAAGGCTGCATCACCATCATCGGTAGGGACGGACGGGGTGGCCTTGCACGGCGCTAGAAGGGAGGGCTCTGGAGTCTTGCAGTTGGAGGAGGCACAGAGGCCAGTGTCGGGATCCAGTTTCTGCTGTTTGGGGGAAACAGATGCTGGTGGGAAGCAGAACTGGCATCTGGATCACTTGAACTATTTCTCGTGGGAAAACTTTGATAAGGGATTTTGGAAGAAGGGCTAGTCTGAGCTACATTGACATGCGCGTGGGGGTGGTGGCAGTCGATAGAAAACAGGAATTTTCTCTTGCAAACTTCACTCGCGATGTTACATTGGCCACTTCCGAACTTCACCAACAGTGCAATCCACTCACAAGTCAATACCTTGGGAATTTATTACCTAGGTTTCTGGAGTGGGGAAAGGCGGGATATAAATTTCTTAAATCAATGAATCATCCTGCTCCATCTTAGGTTCAGGGATTGGCACTTTAGCAGTGTCGAAAGGGCCCACCAATTCTCTTTGGCCACCTTGGCCTTTTCCTTCCCACATTGGTAGCCTTCAAAAAAGACTTGAAAACATGGCTCTTCCGTTGTGCCTTCGGAGAGTAACTATGTTATATTTCTTTTCCGTTGCTCCCTCTACTATCTATCCTCTAGACTACACCACTTCCTTATGAGCCTGTTCGCTATGGTTTTTATTCTTATGTCTTTCTCACCCCGAGTTTTAACTTAATGTTCATGTGGTCCGCCCTTGTTTTCATTGTTTCCTTGATTTGTATTGTAATGGATATTATTATTTATTGTATTGTTCACTGTGTTGTGATGTGTTGTTCTTTTATATGCTGTTTATATTGTATTGTTCTGGGCATGGCCCCATGTAAGCCGCCCCGAGTCCCCGTTGGGGAGATGGTGGCGGGGTATAAATATATTATTATTATTATTATTATTATTATTATTATTATTATTATTATTATTATTATTACTGCTGCAGTGTGGAAACCTACACAATAAATCTCAGTTCCAAGGAACGAACTTGTGAGTGGGCTGCATTGCTGGTGAGGTTCTGCAGTGCCTGACAGTATTAACGTATTTCAGTTCCTCATCCCAAATCCTCTAAAATGCATTTTGTCCTGTCCTTTGCTGAGCAGGTGGCGGGGACACGGCGACCTGCTGCGCCAAGTGGGACACGGAGGACAAAGTCAGCCACGTCAGCACCGGCGGAGGGGCCAGCCTGGAGCTCCTGGAAGGTAACTAGCCGCCCCTCTCCCCTTCTCTCCCGTGGCCTTTGCATGGAGTCCAGTTGTAAGGATGATGAGAAGAGGGCCTTCTTGGCTGTGGCCCCCTGACTCTGGAGCTCCCTCCCCAGGGAGATTAGGTTAGCACCTTCCTTGGCCTCCTTTCGAAAAGAATAACCAGCCCCAAATGGGATTAACAATCTATCCTGCACTTTATTATGGTTCTGATATGCTGCCATATGTTTAGGCACTTTAGTCATTACTCTAGGAGCCTCCGGTGGCCTAGGGGATAAAAGCCTTGTGACTTGCAGGTTGGGTTGCTGACCTGAAGGCTGCCAGGTTCGAATCCCACCCGGGGAGAGTGCGGATGAGCTCCCTCTATCAGCTCCAGCTCCATGCGGGGACATGAGAGAAGCCTCCCACAAAGATGGTAAAAACATCAAAAACATCCAGGCAATGTCCCCTGGGCAATGTCCTTGCAGACGGCCAATTCTCTCACTCCAGAAGCAACTCCGGTTGCTCCTGACACGAAAAAAAAAGTCATTACTCTATCCTGTGCTGCTGCATTTAGTCCACCCACCTATGAAAATAGCAGGACCTGTGTCTGGTTGCTGGTTGATGTCTTTACTGTTATAATACTGCTGTTTTGTTCTCTTTTTATACTGTGAATTGCATTTTTATGTAATTTTATTTTAACAGTGTTGTTGGGCTTCGCCCCATGTGAGCCGCCCCAAGTCCCCTAGGGGAGATGGTGGCGGGATATAAAAATAAAGTTATTATTATTATTATTATTATTATTATTATTATTATTATTATTATTATTATTATTTTATTATGATACAGCAAACAAGATAGATATGCTAGATTTCGTATCACAAAATCACAAATCGAACACTTCCCAAGTGTCTAGGACTGTGTGATGTATTTTCAGATGATGCGTGCAGGTCCCAGTCGGGTGGCCTTTTGCAGTTGGCAGATCGTAATTTTGTCAATGTCTATTGTTTCTAAATGCCGGCTGAGATCTTTTGGCACGGCACCCAGTGTGCCCATCACCACCGGGACCACTTGCACTGGTTTCTGCCAGAGTCTTTGCAGTTCAATCTTGAGGTCCTGATAGCGGCTGAGTTTTTCCTGTTGTTTTTCGTCAATGCAACTGTCACCTGGGATGGCAACATCAATGGTCCAAACCTTTTTCTTTTCCACAACTGTGATGTCTGGTGTGTTGTGTTCCAGAACTTTGTCAGTCTGGATTCGGAAGTCCCACAGTATCTTTGCGTGCTCATTTTCCAAGACTTTTGCAGGTTTGTGATCCCACCAGTTCTTTGCTGCTGGGAGGTGGTACTTGAGGCATAAGTTCCAATGAATCATTTGGGCCACAGAGTTGTGTCTCTGTTTATAGTCAGTCTGTGAGATTTTCTTACAGCAGCTGAGGATCAATGGTTTCGTCGGTTATTATTATTATTATTATTATTATTATTATTATTATTATTATTATTATTATTATTACTATGACAATGATAGAAAACCTTTCATGAATAGCCCAGTGATCTGCTTAACCCACGTGCCTTCTCACCTTCCTGCAGGTAAAGTCCTGCCTGGAGTGGACGCCCTGAGCAACGTCTAACCGAGCAAGACGCGGCTGCAGGTAGACCTTCCTCCCTTCCTCCCTCGCTCTCTCTCTCTTCCCGTTCACCTTCAAGCAGCCGCTGCAGCGCTTTCCTCCCTTTAGGAGCTGCCGGTTGTCACAAAATGCAAACCTGGAGGCCGAGGGAACGGCAAAGATGGCTCTGATTTGCTCACGGTTCACCCCCCAGAACTACCGTCGTGTCCAATCTTCCCTGTGATTCCAGAGTGTATATATTGATATTCTCTGCCACCGGTTCCTCCCAAACCGGCTCCGCTGCATTCGGTGTTGTTAGTCGCTGCTCTTTGTCGATCACACGGTTCGCACACAGCACCCCGAGGGGGGAAGCGGCAGGTTTCATGGTGCCGACGCCAACGTTAGCTTCAAAATAAATGTTTAAAATTCGAACCACTTGAGCTGTGCTTCTCTTCTTCTTCCATGAGGAATGTCTCTCTATGTGGCTGAAAGGGGATGGACTAGATGACACTCGGGGGTCCCCTTCCATATTACACTAGGTAGCACTATGATTTTTGGGTTGCTGTGAGTTTTCCGGGCTGTCTGGCCATGTTCTAACAGCATTCTCTCCTGACGTTTTGCCCACATTTATGGCAGGCATCCTCAGAGGTTGCGAGCTCTGTTGGAAACTGGACAGATTGGGTTTATATATGTATCTGTGGGATAATGTCCAGGGTGGGCGAGTGTGACTGATGCAATTAATCACCTTGATTATTTGTTATTTATTATATAAATGTTGCTAATACGACATTTATATCCCGCCCTTCTCATCCCGAAGGAGACTCAGGGCAGCTTACAAGTTATTATCATATCATTAGCATAGCACAATAATAAGCATTATATATTACTGTATTGTACTATACCACTATATTGCAATGTTATTAGTAATATTACATGTAATATAAATATATAATTATAATAGTGTATTATTATTATTATATTGTATTACATTATAATATTATTATCAGTATTATATGTATATACAATATATCATTATTAGCACAGCACAATATATGCATTATATATTACTGTATTGTACTATACCACTATATTGCAATGTTATTAGTAATATTACATGTAATATAAATATACAATTATAATAGTGTATTATTATTATTGTATTACATTATAATATTATCAGTATTATATGTATATACAATATATCATATTATTAGCACAGCACAATAATAAGCATTATATATTACTATATTGTACTATACCACTATATTGCAATATTGTTAGTAATATTACATGTAATATAAATATATAATTATAATAGTTTATTATTATATTGTATTACATTATAATATTATCAATATCATATGTATATACAATATATTATTAGTATAGCATCATATGAATATTATATATTGTTATATTGACACAGGAGACATGGTTTATATTAGTATTAGTATTAATTGATTTAATATTTAATTAAATTAATATTTAATATTGATTTAATATTAATTTAAATTAGTATTGATTAGTATTCAATTGCCTTGCAGCTTCAGAGGCTGGCTGCTTCCTGCCTGGGGGAATCCTGTGTTGGGAGGCGTGAGCTGGCCGTGATTGTTTCATGCCTGGAATTCCCCTGTTTTCAGAGTGTTGTTCTTTATTTAGTGTCAAAGGATTCCCCCAGGATTCACACACAGTTCTTGCTCAACTTTATTTTTTATATATATAAGCAATTCAATGGCAAACAAATGGCTCCGGATACAGAAAGGGGCGAAATATGCAAGTTACGGCAACGCTTCGGGCTTTGGTTCATCTCCGCGGAGGGTGTTTGGGTGGCATCTCTTCACTGCACATTGTGTCGTTTGGCTTGTGCCGGATCCCAGTCCCCAAACAAAGAGGGCGAACATGGTTCCTTTGCACAGCAGGAAAGGACGGAGAGCGGGGCCCGGTCGGGCGGAGGGACTGGCTGGGCGGCCGGAGAACGGGCTCTGGCTGGACGATGCTGCCGCGCAGGGAGAGCAGAGGGTTTGGTTTCAGCTGCGAAAGGATCCGCAAGGGCTGTGGGAAGAGGGTCCGCCGCAGGTCCAGGCGCCTTCACCAGGACGGAGGCCGTGGCCACAAAGGGGCTCAAGGGGCCAAGGAACCTGCGTGCGCAAGGGACGGGAATGACTTTGGGGGCAACCAGCACGGGCCTGGGCAAACTCCGGCCCTCCCGCCAGGTGTTTCGGACTCCCGACTCCTGCAATTCCTCACAACCTCGGACCTTTTCATTTTCCCCCTCAGCTGCTTAAGCGACTGAGGAGGCCACTTTACCCAGCAACGGCCAAAACCGCGACTCTCAGGGCCACTTCACCCAGCAACAACCAAAACCCAGTGACTCACAGGGCCACTTCACCCAGCAATGGCCAGCCATTCACTTCACCTAGCAACAGCTAAAACCAGTGACTCACAGGGCCACTTCACCTAGCGGCAACAGCCAGTTCTTCACCTAGTAACAGGCAAACCAACAACTTAGAGGGCCACTTCACCCAGCAACAACCAAAACCCAGTGACTAACAGCCACTTCACCCAGCAATGGCCAGTCTGTTCAGCAGCAGGCAAACCAGTGAGTCACAGAAAGACACTTCACTTAGAAACTGACAGTCCTTCACCTGGCATCAGCCAAACCAGTCACTTTCGAGGGCCACTTCACCCAGGAACGGCCAGTCCTTCACTTATTATTATTATTATTATTATTATTATTATTATTATTATTATTATTATTATTATTATAAGTATGACACAGCAAACAAGATAGATATGCTGGATTTCATATCACAAAATCACAAGTCGAACACTTCCCAAGTGTCTAGGACTGTGTGATGTATTATTATTATTATTATTATTATTATTATTATTATTATTATTTATGACACAGCAAACAAGATAGACATGCTGGATTTCATATCACAAAATCACAAGTCGAACACTTCCCAAGTGTTTAGGACTGTGTGATGTATTTATTATTATTATTATTATTATTATTATTATTATTATTATTTATGACACAGCAAACAAGATAGACATGCTGGATTTCTTATCACAAAATCACAAGTCGAACACTTCCCAAGTGTCTAGGACTGTGTGATGTATTTTTGGATGATGCGTGCAGATCCCAGTAGGGTGGCCTTTTGCAGTTGGCAGATCGTAATTTTGTCAGTCTATTGCTTCCAAATGCCGGCTGAGATTATTATTATTATTATTTTTATTATTATTATTACTACCCCACTTTATCTCTCCCAATGGGGACTCAAAGTGGCTAGCCACATCCAAACCAGTGACTCACAGAGGGCCACTTCACCCTCGGGCCCCCCCCCCCCTGCTCACCTTCCCAGCGGAGGGGGTCCGAGGAGGGGGCCGCGGAAGAAGGACATCATCCAGGCGAAGCTGCCGAGGCCGAACGGCAGGGCCACGGCTGGGGGTCCGAAGGCAGGTGCCGCTGGGGAGACGGGCAGGGCCCTCCAGGCCGGGCTGGGGGAGACCTCGTCCAGGTAGAGGCCCCCCACCAGCCCCGCCTTCTCCTGCTTCCGCCACTTGGCCCGCCGGTTCTGGAACCAAACCTTCCCGAAACAGAGAGAGAGGAGGTTCAGTAGTCACAACAACCACCGCCTGCGGAAAACACAGCCTCTTCTCTCCTGATTCCACAGAGTTCGATTCTCTATCACACTCAAGGTAAGGACTGCACAATTAAACAGGAGCAACACTTTCAAACCAAGAACAGTATTTTCCAAATTTTGTTCCATACTGTAACTTCTAGATTTGCCTTCGGGTCGACTCGCCATAATTGGAAGCACCTTAAAGGCACCCAACAGCCCTTGCTGGCTTGTACGAAAGCCCTTCAATTGACTAAACCCATTTATATATCCTCTACAAAGATGACCAAAGATACAAAAGATAATCCGAAATAGGAGCAATTTCTTACCTGAACTCGGGCTTCTGTGAGGTCCAGACGCATGGCCAGTTCCTCCCTGAAATCAGACATCCAAATAGGTTTCCAATGCTGGAAATTTTGAAGGTGTTGTTGATTATGATTATTTATTCTATGCACATGGGACTTTTCTGGCTGCAAAAGGACACATCTCTGCCGCTAAAGAGCCTCTGATCTAAAATTGGACATATTGCTAGCTGCTACATTTGCTAAAACGGATACGAGGAGAAGCAACACGTGTTGGAAACATAAAGGGGAAGAAGGGACTGCATTTACTGTAAAAAAGACAGAATTCTAGGACACGGTGCCAAAACACATTGCAATAATTTTCCGATCCAAGGTAGAATTGCAGTCTGCATTATTGCTACTGGGGATGTCAAATAAACAGAAAATCACAAAATGACAAAATGACAGCACAGGCATTATATGCACAACTTTGAGAAAAGGTAGGCCTCCTGAACACAAGAAGAATGGGTTGGGAAAGTTTTTTAAAACAGCAGAAATAGACAAATTAGCCATGAGGAAAAAAAACATAACCAAGATAAGGTGGATTATATGGCGGTGTAAACTCATATAATCCAGTTCGGAGCAGATAATGTGGATTATATGATGGTGTAAACTCATATATACATCACAGAGTCCTAGACACTTGGGAAGTGTTCGACTTGTGATTGTGTGATACGAAATCCAGCATATCTATCTTGTTTGCTGTGTCATAATAAAATAATAATAATAATAATAATACATCACAGAGTCCTAGACACTTGGGAAGTGTTCGACTTGTGATTGTGTGATACGAAATCCAGCATATCTATCTTGTTTGCTGTGTCATAATAAAATAATAATAATAATAATAATACATCACAGAGTCCTAGACACTTGGGAAGTGTTCGACTTGTGATTGTGTGATACGAAATCCAGCATATCTATCTTGTTTGCTGTGTCATAATAAAATAATAATAATAATAATAATAATAATAATAATAATAATAATAATAATAATAATAATACATCACACAGTCCTAGACACTTGGGAAGTGTTCGACTTGTGATTTTGTGATACGAAATCCAGCATATCTATCTTGTTTGCTGTGTCATACAATAATAATAATAATAATAATAATAATAATAATACATCACACAGTCCTAGACACTGGGGAAGTGTTCGACTTGTGATTTTGTGATACGAAATCCAGCATATCTATCTTGTTTGCTGTGTCATACAATAATAATAATAATAATAATAATACTTTATTTATATCCTGCCACCATCTCCCTGCAGGGACTCAGTGTGGCTCACATGGAGCAAAGCCCGATCAGCATAGTTTACAAAAACAACAGCATAAATACATTACACAATATCCAAAAGATGGAACACAATATGGTAATAGAACAAGAGTGATACAGACCCATATACAGTAGAGTCTCACTTATCCAACACTCGCTTATCCAATGTTCTGGATTATCCAACGCATTTTTGTAGTCAATGTTTCCAATACATCGTGATATTTTGGTGCTAAATTCGTAAATACAGTAATTGCTACTCAGCATTACTGCATATTGAACTACTGTTGCTATCAAATTTGTTGTTAAACATGATGTTTTGGTGCTTCATTTGTAAAATCATAACCTAATTTGATGTTTAATAGGCTTTTCCTTAATCCCTCTTATTATCCAACATATTCATTTATCCAACGTTCTGCTGGCCCGTTTATGTTGGATAAGTGAGACTCTACTGTAATCCCATTCAAAGCAGATCATGTAGAATATATGGTGGTGTAGATTCATATAATCCTATTCAAAGCAGATAATATGGATCATATAACCCAGATCAAAGACGGGGAGCTCACCTGGCGAAGACGTCCGGATAGTGGGTGGTGCGGAAGGCGCTCTCCAAGTCCTGCAGCTGGGAGTCGCTGAAGGCGGTGCGGGAGCGGCGCTGGGGCCTCTTCCTCTTGGCCGGGCCTTTGCGGGCGGCGCTCTCGCCCCGGGCTTCCTCCTCTCCCCCTTTCTCTGCTTTGGGCTCCTTCACGCACAAGGGCGCTTTGGGGAGCCATAGGGAGCGCATCCCGCCTTGAAGGGAGAAGAGAAAAGCCCTGGCCGGTCGGAGAAGCAATGCCGCTTGGGACCTCCCCAAACTACAACTCCCAAACCTCTATGGCAGCCATGGGCAAACTTTGGCGAGAGCAGAAATCTTGGGGAAGTCGGGTTCAGCACCTTGGACAGCTACTTTGAAATTTAGAGCCAAACTCAAAGTGGAATACAGTAGAGTCTCACTTATCCAACATAAACGGGCCGGTAGAATGTTGGATAAGTGAATATGTTGTTTAATAAGGAGAGATTAAGAAAAAAACCTATTAAACATCAAAATAGGTTATGATTATACAAATTAAGCACCAAAACATAATGTTATACAACAAATTTGACAGAAAAAGTAGTTCATTATACATTAATCCTATGTAGTAATTACTGTATTTACGAATTTAGCATCAAAATATCATGATATATTGAAAACATTGACTACAAAAATGCGTTGGATAATCCAGAACGTTGGATAAGTGAGTGTTGGATAAGTGAGACTCTACTGTACATCCATCACAAGCAATCACTGTTGAAAACTGGAAATTCTGTTTCAATTGTCTGTATTTCCTTGCTTTACAAGAGATAAAACTGCACTGGCAATTGGAGAGACAAGGCAGAGATTCCTATACTCTGAATTCTTATGCTATAAATCAGCCTTAAATGGAATACAGTAGAGTCTCACCTATCCAACATAAACAGGCCGGCAGAACGTTGGATAAGTGAATATGTTGGATAATAAGGAGAGATTAAGGAAAAGCCTATTAAACATCAAATTAGGTTATGATTATACAAATTAAGCACCAAAACATCAGGTTATACAACAAATTTGACAGAAAAAGTAGTTCAATGCGCAGTAATGCTATATAGTAATTACTGTATTTACAAATTTAGCACCAAAATATCACGATGTATTGAAAACATTGACTACAAAAATGCGTTGGATAAGCGAATGTTGGATAAGTGAGACTCTACTGTATTTAACTAAAGTATCCATGACAGATGATGAAAGTTTATTATACTTTCATAAACTTTTTTCCCCTTCCCATGTTTTTAATGACAGAACCAATTAGGAAATAATAATGACACTTATTCCGGTGACATAGTGTGATGCATTTTAAGTTTTGTCACACTCAGCACAAAGGAACAGGGAACACAATCCATAGTGCACCGTTATACACAACCCTAGCGCCTTGGACATTGTTTCCAGCAACTTCTGGAAACAATGACAAATTCTCCCAAACCCAGCATCAATTTGGAAGCAGAATCAAGCAGAAGTGATGGGATTGAAATGATTCTTGGAAAAACCATGCTATTAAAAGAAAGCCAATGCCATAAGGGGAAAATGATGGGTGAAGAGCCACGGAGTCTGATTTATGGGGCCTGCGCATCCCTTGCCTTAAGTTATCATCTTTCTTTCCTTCATCATCTTTCCTGGTTCGCAAAATCCTTGGGGAGCCTTGAGAGGAGAAGAGAAGTGCTTACCGAGGCAGAGGCTGTCCATGAAGCTCTCCTTCCTTCCTTCCTTCCTTCCTTTCTTCTTTCCTTCCTTCCTTCCTTCCTTCCTTCCTTCCTTCCTTCCTTCCTTCCTTCCTTCCTTCCTTCCTTCCTTCCTTCCTTTCTTCTTTCCTTCCTTCCTTCCTTCCACCCAAGGCAGGGTTTTATGGCAGCAGGGGGGCCTTGCTCTTGCTTTGGAGGGCGGGCAGAAGGAGGGAAGGCGGTGCCTCTCGACAGGGAACAAAGTACGGCACGGCTACTCTCCGGGCATCCAAATGAGAAGGCACAGCCATGGGATGGAACAAGCCTGGTGTTTGCCCAGCCTTGGCTCTCCCAGGAAAAGAGACACCATGACAGCAGCCCTGGAGATGGCCACGGCTGCAAGGCCACTAAACAAGGCATACATTTTGCACAGCAAAAACACTCTCAAGTCCATCATTGAAATGGTAGAAACACAATATAAATATTACCCCTTCAAATCCACCTTAATTGCCTTGGCTCAATGCTATGGAATTATGCGGGGTGTAGTTTGACAAGGGTGGCAGAAGCTGGGGCTAACAGTGGGTGCTCACTCCGTTCTCCGGATTCGAACCTGCGACCTTTCAGTGCGCAAGTTCAGCAGCTCAGCGCTTTGACACACTGCACCACCGGGGGGCCCAGCTTCAGCCAACCTAGCAGTTCGAAAACATGCCAATGTGAGTAGATCAATAGGTACCGCTCCGGCGGGAAGGTAACAGTGCTCCATGCAACCATGCAAATGACCACATGACCTTGGAGGTGTCTAAGGACAACGCCAGCTCTTCGGCTTAGAAATGGAGATGAGCACCAACAGCCAGAGTCGGACTCGGATAGGCTTAACCTGTACTCAGCAGCCGTGATTTTTGGGAAACAAGAACAAAAATATTGGAAAAGAGCCAATACGGATTGAGGTAAACACGCAAACGTCTTTGGAATGGAGACCGCACGATTGTGAAGCAAAGCAGAAGTCTTGCCAGACAGCTTGAATTACAAGTTTGGCTTGTAAGAAATACATTCAAGGGATGATCCGTGAATGGAAAGGAATATATTGCATTTGGAAAGCGTCCCCTCACAGCAAGAGGCTTTTGACTTTCACACGCCATTAAACCAAATAATGCCGGTTTTCGGGTTTCACTGGAGCCGATCCAGAGAGTGGCCCATCTCCAGACTGATTGCAAGCCGGAAAACAAAGGAGAAACGAGAGCACGTTGCAAAGAAGGACGATGTGCAATAATGGCCAAAAGGACAATAATAACAGAGGAAGAGGCAGATCTCGGGCTCTTTGCAATTAAAGAAGCTCGAAAAGTGGCCAAATGCATTTCAAGTAAAGCCCAGGAAGTCAAGTGTTGCTGGGACTTGTTATAAAATTATGCGGCCATCACTGAGTAACTTGCTCCACGCCTTCTGTTGTCCTTGACTTTGGAGCTGGGAAGTCTTAGAATTGATAAGACAACGGCACATAAAACTAGAAATGACCTCCAAAAAGGATTTTACTTTCTGGAAATGATAATAATAATAATTGTCTTTTTCAACAGAATAATGTGCCAGTTTTTTGTAGCAATGGTTTTCCTTGAAAGTGAAAAACAAAGAAGCTGCTTTGTGCCAGAGCAACTCGAGAGTGCATTTAGAAGAGAGAGAAAAGTTCTGTAACCATACATGTTCCCCATTTTTATATAATTTATAAAGAAAGATTAAAGCCATGATGAATATTGGCATCGAATTGTTGCCAATTTTGTACGCCGCCCTGAGTCCCTTCGGGTGAGAAGGGCGGGATAAAAATATTGGAAATAAATAAATAAATAATAATAATAAAACTTTATTTATATACCGCCCTATCTCCCGGATGGGACTCAGGGCGGTTTACAGTCATAAAAGCAAACACAAACATTACATAACAACATAATACACATTATTAAAAAAGTAAAACAATACAATTATAACAATAAATCACACTTACATGACCAGATCAAATGATCCCAGAAAGTATCTGGGAAGCCACGAGAATTCAGTGGTTTGAGTTTAGGAATGGAATGGGAGATAGGGCAGAATACAAATAAATTATTATTATTATTATCATCATCATCATCATGTTCAGTTTCCAAGGAAGACAAAGGCAAATCCCCTTCGGAACAGATCCCGCCAAGAAAACTTCACAACAGGTTGACTTTTGGGTCACAATATAGTTCAGAGATGTATAGTGTATATGTTCGGAAATGTATAGTCAATATAGTTCAGAACTATAACTAGGATGAATGTCGGGGATGTTAACGGGACACTTGAGAGCAGTTTTCATCTCAAGAAACTCTGGGGCGCAAGGCTCCCTGAAGACAGGACTCTGCGCTGCATTGCAGAGTTGGGTTGCTGTCCAAAGTGCTGAAACTGTTCTATTATGTTTGTACAGTAGAGTCTCACTTATCCAACATAAACGGGCCGGCAGAACGTTGGATAAGCGAATATGTTGAATAATAAGAAGGGATTAAGGAAAAGCCTATTACACATCAAATGAGGTTATGATTTTACAAATTAAGCACCAAAACATCATGTTATACAACAAATTTGACAGAAAAGGTAGTTCAATACGCAGTAATGCTATGTAGTAATTACTGTATTTACAAATTTAGCACCAAAATATCATGATGTATTGAAAACATTGATTACAAAAATGCGTTGGATAATCCAGAATGTTGGATAAGCTAGTGTTGGATAAGTGAGACTCTACTGTATTTGTTGTTGTATTGAGGCACTGAATGTTTGCCTTTTCAGCTTGTTGGAATCTGCCGAGTTCCTTTTGGAAGACAGGGCAGAATATAAATAAAATTGTATTATTATTATTATTATTATTATTATATATTAATATGGAGCCCCCAGTGGCGTAGTGGATTAAAGTCTTGTGACTTGAAGCTTGGGTTGCTGATCTGAAAGCTGCCCGGTTCGAATCCCACCCGGGGAGAGCACGGATGAGCTCCCTCTGTCAGCTCCAGCTCCATGCGGGGACATGAGAGAAGCCTCCCACAAGGATGGTAAAAACATCAAAACATCCAGGCGTCCCCTGGGCAACGTCCTTGCAGACAGCCAATTCTCTCACTCCAGAAGCAACTCCAGTTGCTCCTGACACACACAAAAATTATACTCATCTCCTTCAATGTAAATATGCTTATGTATCCTTTTAATAATAAGAGTAAAATAATAAGGATGATAAAAACATCAAAACATCCAGGCATCCCCTGCGCAACGTCCTTGCAGACGGCCAATTCTCTCACTCCAGAAGCAACTCCAGTTGCTCCTGACACAAAAAAAAATTATACTCATCTCCTTCAATGTAAATATGCTTATGTATCCTTTTAATAATAATAGAGTAAAATAATAAGGATGATAAAAACATCAATACATCCAGGCATCCCCTGGGCAACATCCTTGCAGACAGCCAATTCTCTCACACCAGAAGCGACTTGCAGTTTCTCAAGTCACTCCTGACATGAAAAAAATTATTAATAATAATAATAACAATTTTTAAAAATAACACCATTGTTTAGATTTGTAGGAAACCTCTGGAAAGGACAACACACAACTGGCTTTAAAAGGGAGGGAGGGGGAAAATCAACCTGAGAAGCAATCTAAACAAATTTTAAATCATTTCACGAATGGCTTCCTTTGTTTGAGGAGGAGGAGGGCAAAGAACTCGGGCACTTTCTCCTGATAGCG
Source organism: Anolis carolinensis (assembly GCF_035594765.1). Lineage (NCBI taxonomy): Eukaryota > Metazoa > Chordata > Lepidosauria > Squamata > Anolidae > Anolis > Anolis carolinensis. The sequence continues at coordinate 1,284,726 of NW_026943823.1, forward strand.
CTCTTATTAGAGGGGAATTAGCAGTCAATCAGCCGTGAAAACGATGCGCCATTATCCGTTTGGAGAGCCATCAAAGCGACAACGCGGCTACTGTACATCTTGACACCCGTCCACATCAATAATTATCAAACTTGGTTCTCGGAGGCAGATCTAATGCGGTTGTTGGTTTATGGCCTTCCCTGGACTCGAAGGGGGTCACCCAGGCAGACGGGACAAACCAAATAAATAAATGGCAACGTTATCTCAGGGACAGCAAACACGGGAGGAGCAGGCGCTTAGTATTCCGTAATGGAGTTAGGAGTAATTTGCTGGGAGATAATCATTTCTTTGGGGCCCGAAAGTGTCCTGCCTCCCGCCGCGCGGGCAAATACACGGATCTGGCAGGAAATGGGCCGTGATAATGCCGCTCTTTAAATAGAGACACAAAATGGAAATTCAATGGGCCGGCGTTACGAGATACGCTGCTCGTTATGGCTTGGATCATATGTTGTGTACTTATGGCTGCTACTTGTATTATTTTAAATTGTTGTATGGTTCTGTCTATTATATGTATTTTATTATGCTGTTTTTATCACGTTGGAAACCGCCCTGAGTCCCCCGAGGAGATAGAGCAGTATATAAAGTATTATTATTATTATTATTATTATTATTATTATTATTATTATTATTATTATTATTATTATTTTATTATGACACACCAAACAAGATAGATATGCTGGATTTCGTATCACAAAACCACAAGTCGAACACTTCCCAAGTGTCTAGGACTGTGTGATGTATTTTCAGATGATGCACGCAGATCCCAGTAGGGTGGCCTTTTGCAGCTGGCAGATCGTAATTTTGTCAATGTCTATTGTTTCCAAATGCCGGCTGAGATCTTTTGGCACGGCACCCAGTGTGCCCATCACCACCGGGACCACCTGCACTGGTTTCTGCCAGAGTCTTTGCAGTTCAGTCTTGAGGTCCTGATAGCGGCTGAGTTTTTCCTGTTGTTTTTCGTCAATGCGACTGTCACCTGGGATGGTGACATCATTGATCCAAACCTTTTTCTTTTCCACAACTGTGATGTCTGGTGTGTTGTGTTCCAGAACTTTGTCAGTCTGGATTCGGAAGTCCCACAGTATCTTTGCATGCTCATTTTCCAAGACTTTTGCAGGTTTGTGATCCCACCAGTTCTTTGCTGCTGGGAGGTGGTACTTGAGGCATAAGTTCCAATGAATCCTTTGGGCCACATAGTTGCGCCTCTGTTTGTAGTCTGTCTTTGCAATTTTCTTACAGCAGCTGTGGATATGATCAATGGTTTCGTCGGTTTCCTTGCACAGTCTGCATTTTGGGTCATCAGCTGATTTTTCGATCTTGGCCTTAATTGCATTTGTTCTGATGGCTTGCTCATGGGCTGCAAGGATTATTATTATTATTATTATTATTATTATTATTATTATTATTATTATTATTATTATTGGTGCTTCCATCTACTTTGGACTTATGATTACCTTGATCACCGTTGGCCTTTTAAAATGATGTCCTTAGAAGCATCTACCAAGTGAAATGACATTTGTGACACCTGAAGAAAGTGGATTTTTTCCTCTTTGGAGAATACTCATGGGAGGCGTTCACTCCAAAGATTTTACTAATTGAAATAAACGAAGTTACAATGACAGGCTTGTCAGTTCGGACCCCCTTGAAAACCTGCCATTGGGGAGGGGGGAGAAAATACAAATAGCACATTTCTTTGCCCTTGACCTCTTGTCAAGAAGGCGCACTGATTCATTTGCAAAAAGCATTTGTCTCTAAGCATCTGCGATGACCGCGCTGTATTATCCCATCGAGTCTCAACCAATTCAAGCCACAAAAACAAAGTTTCTGGGTATAACAACAACTTTCAAAGCAAGGACCGCACAATGAAACAGGGACAACACTTTCAAACCAGGAACAGAACATTTTTCAAACCCTTCTCCCCGATGATAAATGGACTTAATGCCACCAAGCAAACAGTGCATTTCTGCGGTGCTGCGATCATGGGAGTCATTAAGTAAAATGATTAATCAGACATCGATGTTCCTAAGATCCAGGTCGGAGCTCCGCATTGAAGAGCTAATGCATTTGTGATGTTGTCGTTGGCCTCCAACGTCAGCACCGGACGGAAATTGGTGTGCCATTAAGCTCAAGTGATGACCTCCTTGGACACATTTTGGCACTCTTCATCCGAGAGGCTGTTGTGCAAACAGATCAGCGAATCCCAGCGTTATCCAGGATGGCATTAACGCTTGTTTTCCAGGCAATCAGGGACATTTCTGGATTTTAATACACGCACATTCAGGGCCATAAATTACTGGTTTTATCAGTCGGCAAATAGCTTTATCTGTCGGTGAATTGATCAGCTCGAAGGCATCAGAAGGCGGTGCACAAAGCATCCCTCCTTCCCCTCCTGTCCTTGCAGATCCGTCCTTTTTAAAAGGAAGCAAATGGATTGCTTTTAAAAAGGAATATTTACTGCTTTTTTAAAAAACAAGTTCATTTCATCATGAAGAACAGAGAGGTAAATGTCAACTCCCAACTCCATCCAAGACACAAAAACCAACCCAGTTAACCTTCTTGCAGAAGCGTTGCAACCTCCAAAGGCACTTATGGTTATTACTCTGCCAATACTCTGATTCTACGGATGGGAGCCACCGTTGTTGTTGTTTATTACTTTCTTATAAACTTATAAGTGTAAGTAAAAGCATGGTATTTTGAAAGACAAAGTGAAGAGTTGTCTTACAAAGCTAGTCCCACTTGACATTTCAAAATCTCAGAACTGATCCTTGACCGAAAGTTTTCTTCACATTGAAAACTATCATAATGTTTGCCCTGCAGAGCTTGAGGCCAGAGTCTCCATTATTGTGCATTTCAACACCTAGAATCATAAAGTGGGCCATCCAGTCCAACCCCATTCTGCCAAGAAGCAGGAAAATCGCATTCGAAGCACCTTGAGAAGCCAATCTTAGTGACAACACAAGACAGGATTTTCCTTGTTTCAGCAACTTGCTATTTAAATCTCTTCCAAAAGAAACTCATTACACAGGAAAAGAATACTTTCAATTTCCTCTCTTTCATTGTCTTTCTGACAAAACATCAAGCTCAATTTGAAACAGTGGGAAACAAGGATCGGGGACCCGCTTGCACACAAACAACCTGAATCCACGTTGCCAGATCCTTTCCAAACACGACACCGCACACAACCAGTTGCATTAGGTTAGTCTCGTTTTTAATGCCATCCCAAACTACCATATTTGTGTGACTATCTTCAAATACAATTAGAGTTTAACGGGGAGAGGGAGGGAGTAAGACATTTGCCAGTATTTTATAATTGTTTGTTAAATCCTTCACAACATCAAAAGAGAAAGAAAGAAGGGAGATATCCTATTAACATTATAGCAAGTAGATAGATACAGAATGTACAGTGAACAGTTGTATTTACAATTGCATTTCAGCATACATTTCCTTAGAAGAAATTCTGGAAAAACAGTCCAGATTTAATATATATCTATCTATATATATATATATATATAGATATCTATCTATATCTTTTTTAAACCATCTGGATTATATTCTCCTCTTTTGCTTTGGTTATGAAATACGTCATCTTTAGGACGCCAATACCATTGGCTGTTATTAAGTGATTCTCAACTATGTCGCAAAACCTACTTGAAACATGCATTTCTCTCCTTCCTTCGTCACGTGTTCCGGGCCAATACAATGACTAGAATTCAAGTCATGTTCACGGCCTGCTCCGGCATCATTTCTGGGAAAATTTGCCCAAATTTTTGTGCAAAGCACAGCAAAGAATGAAAAGTCGTGTTTAAATGACAGCCATAAGGCCACTGTGTAAGATATTTTCAGGGGCAAATGTGCCAACTATTGCTCTGCCCAAAGGGAAGAAGAAGATATGAGTAAATAGCTCTTGTTGTTGTTGTCGTCGTCAATAAGAAATAATGCGCTCTAAGATTTTCTACAACTACTGTTCACCAGCCTTTATAAGGATTTTACATTCATATATATACACAGTTTTCTATGATAGAGATATTATTATTTTCTGGAAAACTTTACAGATTTTCTTTGATCATCATGTAGAAAAATAATAATAATAATAACCAAAAATGTCACGAATTGGATAAAGAATCGGAATATAATATCATTGACTTCGGTTTGCAGCTGCTTGAAAATGAGTTTTGATAACAGGCATGGGCAAACTTGGGCTCTCGTGGTGTTTTGGACTGCAACTCCTATCATTCCTAACAGCCTCAGGCCCCTTCCTTTTCCCCCTCAGCCGCTTAAGCGGCTGAGGGGGAAAAGGAAAGGGCCTGAGGCTGTTAGGAATGATAGGAGTTGCAGTCCAAAACACCTCAAGGGCCAAGGTTGGCCCATGCCTATCCTAGAAAAGCGAGAAACTGAACGCAGAGACTTACAAAAACATAAACAGATATCCATATTCAGAGAAAAACATTTTCCAATCAGGCTTTCCGACGCTCAACAGAACAAAATATCAACTGTTTTATATTGATTAAGCAACTTATCTAGATCACAAAGGGCTGAAGAAATAGGATACAAATAGAGATGGGAAGGCCTGGGGGAAAAAAATCAGGGTTTTAAAAATCAATTTTCCCATTTTTTTCCCAGGCCTTTGCACCTCTAGACACAAAATCAGAAACTAAACACAATGTCTTATCTGGATCTTGAATTTTGCTCCCAAATCTTTAAAAAGTCGCCAATGCTCGGATATTTTAAAAGAAAGCCACACGACACAAAGCCACTTACGTCTATTTTGGACAATGTGGACTGGTAACCGATGTCCCATTGGTGCACATTTACCAATTATAACAGAAACATGAACAAAACTCCAAGTAGTTGGAAAATTAAAACAGTGTTGAGCGGCCAGAATCCCGGGCGGCTTCAAATGCTTAAAAAGATTTGTCACTGAATTTTAGGCAGCAAAATTTCGACGTAGCCTACCTGCGATTTGCTTTAAATTAAGCACGAGAGGATTGCATGGGAATGAAATCAGCTTTTTAAAAATCCAAGACTCCTATTTACGAAATCAGAAACCAGGCAAGTTTGTAAGACAGCAGCTAGGCTTTTTTTCTTTTTGAAAATGTGAATGGGTTAATAAACACTTTGTGAAGGATCTGCTTTCTTTTCCTTTTAATCTGTTTTTTTTTCTCCATTTAAACGTCTCAAATAATGTTAAGGCACCATGAAACTACGGGAAAAAACATCTATGCACAGGGAGAAAAATGTGATTTTTTTCTACTAGGCATGCTTTACCATTTCTTTATCATACTAAATCAGGATTGCACATTATAATGCAACGACCCTCCCTCCAGGCTCAGCACTGACTAATAATCTCAAATAGCTTTTCCACTTCCTAACAAGCAGAAAAATGAGTTGCTGTGAGTTTTCCAGGGTATGGCCATGTTCCAGAAGCATTCTCTCCTGACGTTTCACCCACATCTATGGCAGACATCCTCACAAACTCTGAGGATGCCTGCCATAGATGTGGATGAAATGTCAGGAGAGAATGCTTCTAAAATGTGGCCATACAGCCCAAAAAAAGCACAATTATTCCAACCATGAAAGCCTTCAACAAGCAGAAAAATGCTGGTTTGACAAGAGACCCTTGCAGATCACTATACATTGCAGATACTGGATGTTTTGTTGACATTTCCTAAGTCATGCATTCATTAGATGGCCAGCGGTCATCTCTAAAGGACTTCCCTGCAGCACAATGCTTGGATATATTCCCAACAGCAAAGGAGAAAAGATGTTAGTGATTCCTGCAAACAGTCCTAAATGAGTTGGAGGCCAGACAGCAGAGACCTTTTGATCCAAGAAACACATCCGTTCTCCAATGTTCCCAGACTGAAGCTTTAAACAGAATATGCCAACACTTGAAAGCAAACTAGATTAGCCTGGATTTTTTTTAAAGAATACCCTCTCTTTTATCAATTGGGGAAAATAATCAATTCTTTTAACATAAACAAAACCGAGCGATGTAGGAGAGACGCAACAGCGAGTCCCAACTCCAACCGAAAGTTTGGAATAGGCGTACGCACGTAAAAAATATGAATAGGGTTTAAGGCTTAGAAAGAACGCCGACAACGACCACCCGCTTCCTCTCACATCAAAACGTCCACGTCTCCTTCGTGGTCCTCCTCAGTCACTTTGAGAGAAAGGACTTCCTCGTTGAGGAACAAGCCGCTCAGCTGCTCCTTCCGGGCCTGCCGCTGCTCCTTCAGCTGCCTCTTGCGCAAAGCCTTTTGCTGCAGTTTGCGTTGCTTAGAACGTTTCTGTCGACATAAAAATACTATTATTACCATATAAAATACATACACACACACTCACATACACTTTGTAATACTTATTAACCCCTCACTTAAGAATCTCTTATAGTGGAGGATAATGGAGGGGTTGGTACCTCTAATTTGGATTGTTTGCATGGGAAAGAATGACAGTGATACACACTATCTGCACAGTAATAATTTACTAACTAACAGATGAAACTAAACCTTTGGATTATATTTAGGCAATAACTAAAATTTGATAAAAGAGCAAAAAGAGTTTTAAAAATAAGAAAAATCAAGATGAACCTTTAATGAATAAGAGCTGGAGGAGAAGACAAGAACATGGAATAATACAGAAAATATTATTTATTATTATTATTATTTTATTATGACACAGCAAACAAGATAGATATTCTGGATTTCATATCACAAAATCACAAGTCAAAGACTTCCCAAGTGTCTAGGACTGTGTGATGTATTTTCGGATGATGCGCGCAGATCCCAACAGGGTGGCCTTTTGCAGTTGGCAAAATAATAATAATAATAATAATAATAATGTATGCCCTACGTTTTCTCTCCACAAGAAGACTAAAAGTGTAGTACAATTGTACATTTCAACACAATTTAAAACAATCAAATATATAAACATGAAAACAGAATTAAATATCATTATATATATATATACACATACACACACACACACACACACACACACATATGTTTACAGAATTTTGGCAATGCTTGTGTATTTTGACTGTGCTATAACCCACCTCAAGCCACAAGGAGAGGCGGGTAAAAAATAAAATTATTATTATTATTATTATTATTATTATTATTATTATTATTAAACTGAAGTAATACTGATTTGGAGATTTTTTTAAATGATAAATCAACTCCAGTATGACCAGAGGGCAAAGCATTTACTTTTGAATCCCGGATGCGTTCGGCGGCGCTGGTGGAGAGGTTGCTGTCGCTGTGGGCCCGGCTCATGTTGGCGCTGGAGTTGGAGCCCGAGTGGCCGGCGCTGGAGCCGCCGCTGCTGCTGGCAGAACTGACCATGCTGGCGCTGCTGCTGCTGGCACTGGCCCCGCTGACCCCGCTGGCACTCCCGCAGCTGTAGCCGCTCCGCTTCCAGTTCTCCCTCGCCGACCGCTGCCGAGGGCCGTGCTCCTTGATGTAATTCCTGACCTATACACAAGCACAAAAGCTTACATTTCCAAAACTTGAGCCAAGCTTTTACGGCCCTTCAGTTTCAAAGTTTGCTGTGATTGGCTCTTTGCCTTTGGCTTTTATTATTAGACTACTATTTGGTTGTTCTAATAAACTGATGCTTTAAAAATTCTTCTCCAATATGAAACCTAATCATATGTAAATACATATAATATTGAAAATAATATGATATAATACAATGTAATAATAATAATACACTATTATAATTGTATATACTACATGTAATAGTACTAATAATATTGCAATATAGTTGTATAGTACAATATAATAATATATAATGCTTATATAGTGTTTATATTGTGCTATACTAATACTATAATATATTGTATGTATATATAACTTGTAAGCCGCCCTAAGTCCCCTTCGTGATGAGAAGGGCGGGATATAAATGTCGCTAATAAATAAATAAATAAAAATAATCATATGCTCAATTCTAGCTTGCACTATGCCATATGAAACTATTAAAGAAGCCAAGACTACTTTGCAGTATCTTGGAATAACAATGTATTTATTTATAGGTGGGTGCATTAAAGCACTATTACATATCAAGAAAACCCAACATTTGATTTAAAAATACATCCCAGTTTTAACATACCTGTTTCAGCTTTTCATCAGTCAGGCAGTTGAGTTCGATAATAAACTCGTTGTCTGTTGGAGAAATCTGAGCAGTGGGGTCAATGATTTTAATAATATCCAGCTGCTCTCGAAGCCCCATCTCTGTGCTGACTTTGCGACTCAGATACTCAATATATTCAACCTAAAATAAAAAGGGTTGGTTAGTACTGTATATAGGCCATTGTTTAGTTATACAGTGTTTCTCTGTGTGTGCAAAACAAATATGTGTATAAACATAGAAGTTAAAAAGTAACCTATAAAGTTTCCTATAAAGAGATAAAGATGAAGGCTGCTACATCCTGCACCTGCAAAGCCTTACCTGTTCATCGTTAGTCATTGCACTCCATGGGAGTTCATCGAGATTCCGGTGTTTGTTTTTCTTTTTTGGAAGCAGGCAAGGTGAGCTTGGGATGCTGGGTATGATGTCCGAAAGCACGTCGCTTCCGCTTGCAATGTCACTGCCAGGCAACTGATAATGGCAGGAAAAAAAGGAACTCAGATTTCAGAATGAAGCATCTCAACAAAGCACGAGGGGACACGAATTGAAAGGTGAAATCAAAACATACATTCCACTTAAAACAGAACAAATAGCATTTACATAGGTGCCAATTTACTAAGTTGCCACTGATTCTATATCTTCTCTAGCATTTAGCAATTAAAACACACACACACAATATAAAATGAATTCAAATCCTGGTATTTCTGAAATGAATTTAAGACCAGAGAATGAACCATTTGATTTACCAAAATATGATTACATAAGCTGTAGCAAACAAAATAAAATCCAAATAATAATAACTAATAATTAACATTAACACAAAACATACAATAAATCAATTAGTCATGTAATCTTGACGTGGACCCACCACCCATGGGACATTGATTCATCCTTAAAATAAATAATTTGCATATTGACTTCTTATCCAAAATGCTAATGTGTGATAATCTAATTTTATTCCTTTTAGATTGACAATTTTTTTTTGTGTCAGGAGCGACTTGAGAAACTGCAAGTTGCTTCTGGAGTGAGAGAATTGGCCATCTGCAAGGGCAAATATATATATTCACCCTATATTGCTTCAAAAGCATTTATTTTCTTTAATCCCTTTTTGTATTTTATTTCTCAAGTCAGTGTATCGTTTATTGCAATGTTCCGCACTTCTTTGTGCCAGTCATCTATTTCGTATTCATAATTTTCTTTCCATTTTTTGGCTATTCAATGTTATATCTCCAAAATTTGATAGAAGTACTATATTTGGACATTTTTTGTAGATTAATCAAGACTGCATATTTTTACCTGCCATTCAAACTCGCTGTCTGACCAGTCCCAATACGTGCTGATGGAGGAAGAGACATCGCTGCAGACACTCCCCTCTGGAAACAAGTCAAAGGACGTCAACTCCTGGTCGTCCAACAGGGAGAAACAATCGTCCTGGTCGCCGACCGAAACGGAAGAAAAGAGCTCTTCGCTGCATTCGGAACTTGCTACACTTGTGCCGCATGAGGTCAAGTTCCACCTGCAAAACAGAATGAAAGAGCTCCCACTGTTAAACTCAGTCCTTGGGGAGCACCTCATGCTTCGCCTAAAGACAGCTAGCTTATTTGGAATTAAAAGCTGGGACACACAAACATCAACAGTGAACAGCCCATCACTAGAACTCAAGCAGTCTTCAGGCATCTGCATTTCCGGGAAATACTTCCCACAAAGCCGACTAAAGAACAAATCAGTGAAACTGTCACTCATTGATCTTTACATGTTTGGCTAACAGTTTCAAGGTACAATACTTCACAAATCAGCCAGGATATCTAGATAGAAAATCCACAGTATCTGCTTTGAACTGGGTTATCTGAGTCCATGCTGCCATATCTTCCAGTTCAAAGCAGATATTGTGGGATTTTCTGCCTTGATCTCCTGGGTTATCTGGTAGTGGACACACAGCCATATGACCCAAGATATCAAGGCAGAAAATCCCACAATATCTGCTTTGAACTGGTTATCTGAGTCTGCATTGTCAGATAATTTGGGATAAACAGAAAATCTGGGATCAGATCCTGGGATATTGGGCCTGTCTGGAAGAGGCCTGAGTCCACACTGCCATATTGTGCAGTTCAATATGGATTGGATACAGTTGTGCGGAAGGGACCTCAGGTCATAGACAGAATAGACACAGCCATATAGCCTGGAATATCAAGGCAGATCATCCACAATATCTGCTTCGAACTGGGTTATAGAGCTCAAATCACACAGTTCAAAGAAAATGTGGGATTTTATTCAGCCGTGTGAAAGGGCCCCGAGTCTATGTTGCCATATATTAGAGGGCCCTTCCACACAGCCTTCGGTGAGACAGTCATTAATTAATCAGCCCCAGGGGTTTTTTAATAATCTATCCTGTATTTATTATGGTCTTACCATTTATGTGTTTTAAATGCAATTTTTATCCTGTATTGTTGTTTTAATTGATATATTGTATTACTGTGTTATCTTTTTTATATTGTGATTTGTACTATGTTGCTTATATTTTGCCCTCACGTTGTTTGGGCCTCTGTTCCATGTAAGCTGCCCCGAGTCCTCGTGGGGAGATGGTGGCGGGGTATGAATAAAGTTTTATTATTTTATTAGGTAAAGGTAAAGGTTTCCCCTGATGTTAAGTCCAGTTGTGACTGACTCTGGGGGTTGGTGCTCATTTCCATTTCTAAGCCGAAGAGCCGGCGTTGTCCGTAGACACCTCCAAGGTCTTGTGGCCGCCATGACTGCATGGAACGCCGTTACCTTCCTGCCGGAGCGGTACCTATTGATCTACTTATATGAATTGTTGTTTTTACATTGTTTTTAGGCATTGAATTTTTGCCATTTACTGTAAGCCGCTTTGAGTCTCCTCGGAGAGAAAGGCGGGGTAAAAGTGATGTAAATAAATAAATAAATAAATACTCACATTTGGCATGTTTTCAAACTACTAGGTTGGCAGGAGCTGGGGCTAACAGCGGGCACTTATTCCGCTCCCGGGATTTGAACCTGAGACCTTTTGGTCTGCAAGTTCAGCAGCTCAGTGCTTTAACACACTGAGCCACCGGAGGCTCGAATCTTTTATTATAAAATATTTTATAATAAATATTATTTATGTGCCGGGCTGTGGCGCAGGCGGGAGAGCAAGCCAGCTGTAATTAACTGCAATGAATGACTCTGACCAGGAGGTCATGAGTTCGAAGCCGCTCGGAGCCTATGTTTGTTTGTCCTTGTTTTATGTTAAAAGGCATTGAATGTTTGCCTATATACCAGTATTGTACTATGCTAATATAATATTGTATGTAAATTTAATTTGTAAGCCGCTCTGAGTCCCCTTCGGGGTGAGAAAGGCGGCATATAAATGTAGCTAATAAATAAATAAAATAAATATATGTGTAATGTGATCCGCTCTGAGTCCCCTTCGGGGTGAGAAGGGCGGAATATAAATGCTGTAAATAAATAAATAAATAAATTATTCTATCCCAGAATATCAAGGCAGAAAAAAAAAACCCACAATATCTGCTTAGAACTGGGATATCTGAGTCCACATTGCCATACATTCTAGTTTAAAGCAGAAAATGTGGGATTCTCTGACTTGATATTCTGGGAGATAGGGCTGTGTGGCCGGGCCCAATTCAAGGTGCAGGTCTTGACCTATAAAGCCCTACACGGCTTGGGCCCTACCTATCTCCGTGATCGCATCTCCTCCTATGAGCCAGTGCGGACCTTGAGATCTTCCGGGGAGGCTCTTCTCGCGCTCCCACCACCGTCTCAAGTGCGGCTGGTGGGGACGAGGGAACGAGCCTTCTTGGCAGTGGCCCCCCGGCTCTGGAATGCATTGCCAAAAGAGATCAGGGAATCCCCTACATTGTCCAATTTCCGTAAGGAACTGAATACCTGGTGGTGTCGGCAGGCTTTTGAGTAATTATATTGGACTACCGCCGATTTCTGAGCCTGAATACATTGCACAAGATTTCCCTATCCTAAAATGATACATTTTAATATATTGGGTTTATGGTTCCCGTCCCCTTGATCTGATCATGTAAGTGTGATTTATTGTTATAATTGTATTATTTTACCTTCTTTAATAATGTGTGTTATGTCGTTATGTAATGTTGTGTTGCTTTTATGACTGTAAACCGCCCTGAGTCCCATCCGGGAGATAGGGCGGTATATAAATAAAGTTTTATTATTATTATTATTATTATTATTATTATTTGAGTCCACACTGCCATATATTCTAATTTAAAGCAGAAAATGTGGGATTTTCTGCCTTGATATTCTGGGACAGGGGTCCCCAAACTAAGGCCCGGGGGCCGGATGCGGCCCTCCAAGGTCATTTACCTGGCCCCTGCCCTCAGTTTTGTAATATAATATTTTTATATCAGTTTTAATAATATAATATATTGTATATACATATAATATTGATAATAATATTATGTTATACAATATAATACTAATAGTAATACCATATAATAATATTAATTATATATTATATATTACATATTATATAATAGTATAATGGTATAGTTCAATATAGTAATATATAATGCTAATATTGTATTATGCTAATAATGTAATATATTGTATGTACATACAGCTGCTCTGAGTCCCCTTCGGGGTGAGAAGGGTGGGGTATAAATGTGGTAAATAAATGCAGTAAATAAATAATTAATTTTAGACTTAGGCTCGGCCAAAGTCTGAAATGACTTGAAGGCACACAACAACAACAATCCTAATTAACTTGACTATCTCATTGGCCAGTAGCAGGCTCACACTTTCCATTGAAATCCCGATAGGTTTATGTTGGTTAAAATTGTTTTCATTTTTAAATATTGTATTGTTTTTTCGTTGTTGTTGTTGTTGCACTACAAATAAGACATGTGCAGTATGCATAGGATTTTTTTTTTCAAATGATAATTCGGCCCCTCAAGAGTCTGAAGGATTGTGGACCGGCCCTCTGCTTCAAAAGTTTGGGGACCCCTGTTCTGGGATATAGGGCTGCGTGGAAAGGCCCCGAGTCCACACTGCCATATAACCCAGATCAAAGCAGACAATGCGGGGATTTATTCAGCGGCGTGTCAATGAAGGAGGCCTGGTATATTCTGGCTCTTGAGGCCTACCCTCCTCCCCGAGGCCCGCCCGCTTTCCTGAGGCGCGTACCGGTGGGCGTGGAGGCGCCGGAGCGGGTCCGTGCGGTGGCAGGAGGACGAGGCGGCGGCGGGGTGGCACCCGAAGTCGCTGACGTCCAGCCCGGCCGGGCCTTCCTCCCCGAGGCCCAGGCCCAGTGCGAGCCGCGAGGGCGGCGTGGGCGTGGAGAAGCACGGCTCCTCTCCCGCCGCCCACTTCTGCGCCTCCTCGCACGCCGACATGGCCGCGGACGCGCGCGGAAACAGCCCGAGGCCACGGGAAGCCGGAAAGAAAGGCCGCCTCAGCCCGCCGCCATGACAGGACTCAGGCGCCGGCCGGGCCGACGGAAGCCGCGCTGCCGCTCTTCCGCTTCCTCGCGAGGGAAAACGAGGCCAGCGCTCGCCTCCTCTTTCCCCACAGCGACCCCTGCAGGCCGAGAGGACGAACTGCGCCCCCTGCGGGTGACACGCGGTAGAACAGCCAGGACCCCAGAGGGAAGGCTTCGGAAATAGGAATATTTCATGAGTATTTCTACAGATAGGTTATGAATAATTCTGAAATATTTTATGACTATTTCTGCAGATATTTTATGAATACTTCTGCAGATATGTTATGAATATTTCTGCAGATATTTTAATGTCATTTAATTCAGTGAATATTTCTGCAGATATTTTATGAATACTTCTGCAGATATTTTATGAATATTTCTGCAGCTATTTTAATGTAATTTAATTTAATGAATATTTCTGCAGATATTTTTATGACTATTTCTGCAATATTTATGACTATTTTTGCAGATATTTTATGAATATTTCTGCAAATATTTTAATGTAATTTAATTCAGTGAATATTTCTGCAATATTTTATGAATATTTCTGCAGATATGTTATGAATATTTCTGCAGATATTTTAATGTCATTTAATTCAGTGAATATTTCTGCAGATATTTTATGAATACTTCTGCAGATATTTTATGAATATTTCTGCAGCTATTTTAATGTAATTTAATTTAATGAATATTTCTGCAGATATTTTTATGACTATTTCTGCAATATTTATGACTATTTTTGCAGATATTTTATGAATATTTCTGCAGATATTTTTATGACTATTTCTGCAATATTTATGACTATTTTTGCAGATATTTTATGAATATTTCTGCAGATATTGTTATGAATATTTCTGCAGATATTTCTATGAATATTTCTGCATATATTATTATGAACATTTCTGCATATATTTTTATGAATATTTATGCAGATACTTTTATGAACATTTCTGCATATATTTTATTAATATTTCTGCATATATCTTAACGAATATTTCTGCAGATATTTTTATGAATATTTCTGTAGATATTTTATTACTATTTCTGCAGATAGTTTTATGAATATTTCTGCAGATATTTTATGACCATTTCTGCATAGTTTTATGAATATTTCTGCAGATATTTTATGAATATTTCTGCATATAATTAGGAACATTTATGCATATATTTTATGAATATTTCTGCAGATATTTTTATGAATATTTCTGCAGATATTTTATGAATATTTCTGCAGATATTTTAATGTAATTTAATTTAATGAATATTTCTGCAATATTTTATGAATATTTCTGCAAATATTTTAATGACTATTTTTGCAGATATTTTATGAATATTTCTGCAAATATTTTATGTATATTTCTGCAGCTATTTTATGAATATTTCTGCAGATATTTTATGAATATTTCTTCAGATATTTTAATGTAATTTAATTTAATGAATATTTCTGCAATATTTCTATGACTATTTCTGCAGATATTTTGTTAATATTTCTGCACTATTTTATGAATATTTCTGCAATATTTTATGAATATTTCTGCAAATATTTTATTGACTATTTTTGCAGATATTTTATGAATATTTCTGCAGATATTTTTATGAATATTTCCGCAGATAGTTTTATGAATATTTCTGCAGATATTTCTATGAATATTTCTGCATATATTATTAGGAACCTTTCTGCATGTATTATTATGAATATTTCTGCAGATAGTTTTATGAATATTTCTTCAGATATTTTATGAATATTTCTTCAGATATTTTAATGTAATTTAATTTAATGAATATTTCTGCAATATTTCTATGACTATTTCTGCAGATATTTTGTTAATATTTCTGCATATACAGTAGAGTCTCACTTATCCAACATAAACGGGCCGGCAGAATGTTGGATAAGCGAATATGTTGGATAATAAGGAGACATTAAGGAAAAACCTATTAAACATCAAATTAGGTTATGATTTTACAAATTAAGCACCAAAGCTTCATGTTAGACAACAAATTTGACAGAAAAAGTAGTTCAATACAAAGTAATGCTATTTAGTAATTAGTGTATTTACAAATTTAGCACCAAAATATCAAGATTTTTTTAAAACATTGACTTTAAAAATGTGTTGGATAATCCAGAACGTTGGATAAGCGAGTGTTGGATAAGTGAGACTCTACTGTATTTCTATGAATATTTCTGCAGATCGATTGACTCGTGCTTGCGTGCACTTCCTGATCTGTCCGGCAGGGGCCGCGCGCGAGCAATGGAACGTTCCCCGGGAATCCGGAAGCAGCCCGGGGATTTTTTTTTGCAAGAGGAGCTTGCATTTGCATCGCGGTTTTTCCCTTTATTTCCTTTTTGCAGTCAGCCGCCATGGCGGCCTTGGTCAAGGCGGGGCTCTCCATAGATAGCAATGCAAACAACAGCAGCAGTAGGGTCAGTTTCTTGGGGTCCCGGTTGCCCCCCGAAGTGGAAGCCATGGCCAAAAGCCTGCGGGAAGTGGGCAAGGAGACCTTCCGGAAGCTCCTCAAAGGTCAGCAAATGCACAGAGAGACACTTCAATATATCTTTGCATCTGCACTGCAGAGTTAATCCAGTTTGGCACCGCTTGAACTGCCATGGCTGCATCCTATAGAGTCCTGGGAGTTAGAGTTGCACCTTCTCTGCCAAACTACAACTCCCATAATCCTGTTTTCCAGAGCCAGGGCTGTTTTCCAATGCTCAGAATGCATTCATTCTGTTGAGCCTTAGCTGGGAAGAATAGGATGCACAAGACAACCCTGTATCAACAATAATATAATACAATATATGATTGGCTTTAATATATTATTTAGATATATTAATATATTATATGAATGGTTTTTAATATATTATGTAATATATTTTATATAATATAAGATTTAATATAATATATAATAAAGTTTTTAATATATGTAATAGAATATAGGGTTTAATTTATTAATTGTGTATATACAGTAGAGTCTCACTTATCCAACACTCGCTTATCCAATGTTCTGGATTATCGAACGCATTTTTGTAGTCAATGTTTTCAATACATCGTGATATTTTGGTGCTAAATTCATAAATACACTAATTACTAAATAGCATTACTTTGTATTGAACTACTTTTTCTGCCAAATTTGTTATAAAACATGATGTTTTGGTGCTTCATTTGCAAAATCATAACCTAATTTGATGTTTAATAGGCTTTTCCTTAATGCCTCCTTATTATCCAACATATTCGCTTATGCAACATTCTGCCGGCCCGTTTATGTTGGATAAGTGAGACTCTACTGTATTGAAAACATTGACAACAAAAATGCATTGGATAATCCAGAACGTTGGATAAGTGAGTGTTGGGTAAGTGAAACTCTACTGTATATGTAATAGAATATAGGGTTTAATTTATTGTGTGTGTGTGTGTGTGTGTGTGTGTGTGTATATATATATATATATATATATATATATATATATACTATTAATATTAAAGATGTTAATATATTATATCTAAGATAGGTTTTAATAAATTATATAATATGTTAAAGGTTTTACTATATTATATATAATACGCTATAGGTATTAATGTATTAATTATATATAATATATATTATAGGTTTTAATATAATATATTTTATACAATGTAATATATATTGTATTATATGTATAACGTATTAAATTAAAGGTTTTAAATGAGGGTTATAGGAGAAGCTCAGAAGAGATCAATATATAATATATATGATAGGTTTTAATATAATATATACAATGTAATATATATTGTATTATATGTATAATCTATTAAATTAAAGGTTTTAAATGAGGGTTATAGGAGAAGCTCAGAAAAGATCTTAAAGATACTATGTTGTTGTTCTCTCCTAATGACAATAAAGGAAGTCATTCTTGACATATTTTTGTTATCATATGCATCACATCCATTTGTTTGCTTTGTTGATGTAACTGGAAGATAGACAGAAAGCAATCCACTTGCTAGCATTGGCAACTATTTAAAATACTTTCTGTCAATAAGAATGTTTTGCCCAAAGTATTTAAAAATCGTTGCAAATGCTGTCTAGTTTAATGCTTTGTCCAATAAGAGTACTGTATGCAATACTTATTATTATAATCTTATAATATAATAACACCAATATATTAATTATAACACTACTGATAATATATAACAATATATAATGATAATATTGTATATTTGTACATTTTCAGTTGTAATGTTTTTAATTGTGAGCCGCTTTGAGTCTCCGTATGGAAAAATAAAGTGGGACATCAATCAATCAGTCGGTCAAAACACACAAAGCCTTGTCAATATATAAAGCACACAAACATTGCAAAAATTCTATAAACACGCATATTAAAATATAGTTTTTATAAAGGTACATATTAAAATGTATTTCTATAAAATACACAGGACAGGTGAAACTGGATGGTTTTTATAACTTCTTATCTTGTTTTATGGTTTTATTTTTATATTTATTTCTTTGAATCCATTTTTGATTGTTATATTGGTTACTATTTTATTGTTTTGTTTTATATTTTAACTTGTCTACACTTTGTCTTTTTCTGGGCTTGGCTCCATGTTAGCTGCCCCGAGTCCATTTGGGGAGATGGTGGCAGGATACAAAAATAAAGTATTATTATTATTATTATTATTATTATTGTTGTTGTTGTTGTGAGCCACCCCAAGTCCATTTGGGGAGATGGTGGCGGGATACAAAAATAAATTATTATTATTATTATTATTATTATTATTATTATTATTATTATTATTGTGAGCCGCCCTGAGTCCCTTTGGGGAGATGTTGGCGGGATACAAAAATAAAGTATTATTATTATTATTATTATTATTATTATTATTATTATTATTATTGTGAGCCGCCCTGAGTCCCTTTGGGGAGATGGTGGCAGGATACAAAAATAAAGTATTATTATTATTATTATTATTATTATTATTATTATTATTGTGAGCCGCCCTGAGTCCCTTTGGGGAGATGGTGGCAGGATACAAAAATAAAGTATTATTATTATTATTATTATTATTATTATTATTATTATTATTGTGAGCCGCCCCGAGTCCCTTTGGAGAGATGTTGGCAGGATACAAAAATAAAGTATTATTATTATTATTATTATTATTGTGAGCCGCCCCGAGTCCCTTTGGAGAGATGTTGGCAGGATACAAAAATAAAGTATTATTATTATTATTATTATTATTATTATTATTATTATTATTGTGAGCCGCCCCGAGTCCCTTTGGAGAGATGTTGGCAGGATACAAAAATAAAGTATTATTATTATTATTATTATTATTATTATTATTATTATTATTATTATTGTGAGCCGCCCCGGGTCCCTTTGGAGAGATGGTGGCGGGATACAAAAATAAAGTATTATTATTATTATTATTATTATTATTATTATTATTATTATTGTGAGCCGCCCCGAGTCCCTTCGGGGAGATGTTGGCAGGATACAAAAATAAAGTATTGTTATTATTATTATTATTATTATTATTATTATTATTATTATTATTGTGAGCCACCCCGAGTCCCTTCGGGGAGATGTTGGCGGGATACAAAAATAAATTATTATTTTTATTATGATTATTATTATTGTTATTATTGTGAGCCACCTTGAGTCCCTTTGGGGAGATGGTGGCAGGATACAAAAATAAAGTATTATTATTATTATTATTATTATTATTATTATTAATACAGACGGACATGAGTTTAAGACGGTCCTATGAATGTGAGATCTTCACGTTGGGTTGTTCCCCACAGTTTTGCAAGCCCAGAGCCACAGCTTCCTTGCTTGGCTCT
Source organism: Anolis carolinensis (assembly GCF_035594765.1). Lineage (NCBI taxonomy): Eukaryota > Metazoa > Chordata > Lepidosauria > Squamata > Anolidae > Anolis > Anolis carolinensis. The sequence continues at coordinate 1,304,161 of NW_026943823.1, forward strand.
TTTGCTTTGCAGCGTGGTCTTCTGCTTCTGCAATTGCATTTTCAAGTATCTTTTCTTATTATTATAACCTTTCCCTTTCTCCGTCTCCACAGTCACGGTCAATGCCTTGGAAGGGAAGGACTGCAAGGAGTCGGTCAGGGCGATTGTGGAGAGCACGGGCCTCTCCGGCCAGCAGCTCGCCGTCCTCCTCTCCGGCATGTACACGCTCCTCCGGGAAGCCCTGAGGCTCCCCACTTCCTCTCTCAAGCAAGACGTGAGTCCAAAGCCCCACATGTCAATCAACATACCGTGGGAGGACGTCGCCTGAATCCTCCTTCCAGAGGATTTGGACTCGTTCCCTTTCCGACATTTACAGGTCATGGTGGAAATGAATGAGCACTGTGTTGTCGAAGGCTTTCATGGCCGGAATCACTGGGTTGTTGTGATTTTTTTGGGCTGTCTGGCCATGTCCCAGTAGCATTCTCTCCTGACGTTTTCACCTGCATGTATGGCTAATGGCATCTTCCGAGATTCTGTTGGCAGTGTATATATTTGTATGTCTATCTATAATTTGTTTATAATTTGTAATTTATTTTATATATATATATAACACAGACACACACACATACCTACATACATGCATACATACATACACACACACACATACCTGTGGAATGATGTCCACAGATGTCTACTGACATTTTCCGAGGTTCTGTTTGCAGTGTATATATTTGTGTGTCTATAATTTATTTATAATTTGTAATTTATTTTATATATATATATATATATATATATAACACACACACACACACACATACCTACATACATACATACACACACACACATACCTGTGGAATGATGTCCACAGATGTCTACTGACATTTTCCGAGGTTCTGTTTGCAGTGTATATATTTGTGTGTCTATAATTTATTTATAATTTGTAATTTATTTTATATATATATATATATATATATATATATATATATAACACAGACACACACACATACCTACATACATACATACACACACACACATACCTGTGGAATGATGTCCACAGATGTCTACTGACATTTTCCGAGGTTCTGTTGGCAGTGTATATATTCGTGTGTCTATCTATAATTTATTTATAATTTGTAATTTATTGTATGTATATTCGTGTGTCTATAATTTATTTATAATTTGTAATTTATTATATTTATATAGGTGATTTTAAAGCAAGTTATCAGGATTTGTGACAGTTTTGCTCCTGCAAAATAAAAGTGAGCTGTATCCAGAGTGACTCTAAAACCCTCTCTTGTCAACAGTCTTAAGTGGATGATGGGATTAAGCCTTATCCTATCTCTGGGAGGCCATATGGTGTTGAAGGGCTTTCGTCTATGTATCGAAGATTTCCCTTTTTACCCATAATAGATGGATGGGGTGGCTTTGTGTTTGCAAACAAGGCTTGTGAAAGCAAAATAGTGGATTATTTTGACTGCTCATGCCATGAAATACGTCTTCTGGAAGGCCGTTGTTTGGGGAGAAACAAGTATTTCCCAGGCCACGTGGTAATATCCCAAATATTTGGGGGAAACTGCAGAAACATGGCTTTAATTCTGCTTTTTTCCACCTTTTTTATTCTCTCCGCAGGTCTTTCGAGAAGACTTAAAGGAGCTTAGGTAGGTCTGCTTTGTATTGATGTTGTTGTTGCTTCGTCGTCATTGAGTCTCAACAACTTCAACCTAGTTTGTGCCACAAAAACAGAACAACTCCTTTCAAAGGAAGGACAATCAAACAGGAATAACACTTTCAAACCAGGAACAGAACATTTGTTAATGAACGTTTATGTTTTGTCGAAGGCTTTCATGGCCGGGATCACAGGGTTGTTGTATGTCTTTCGGGCTGTGTGGCCATGTTCCAGAAGCATTCTCTCCTGACGTTTCGCCCACATCTATGGCAGGCATCCTCTGAGGATGCCTGCCATAGATGTGGGCGAAACGTCAGGAGAGAATGCTTCTGGAACATGGCCACACAGCCCGAAAGACATACAACAACCCAACGTTTATGTTCATTCTTCACTGTCCCTTGTGTACCGTATTTTCCAGCGTACAAGACAACGGGGCGTATTAAGACGACCCACAACTTTTCGATCTAAAATAACCGTATTGAGATATACTCGCCGTATAAGACTACCCCTCCAAGTTTGCTCATGCATGGTGTAGCTGCTGCCCTCCCACTCCACCCTCCAACCTCCGGCATATAAGACGACCCATGACTTTGGAAAAGATTTTCCTGGGTTAACAAGTCATCTTATATGCCGGAAAATATGGTAGTTCTAACATTTAGTTCTTGGCCAGAGTGGTACCTATTAATTAATTTAGTTGGGGGAACTTTTGGAAGCAACTAATGAGGACGCCTCTGAGCATTTTGTGGGGCAGGTTGACATTAAAGTTGTTTCTCTGTTGGCTTCAATAAATCCTTTTTTTCTCTCTCTTTTTTTTAAGGATCCCAGAAGACTTCATTGTGGACTTTGCCACGGTGGCCTTTGGGAACAGGTTAGTCGCACTGACTTGTGTTGTTGTTGTTGTTATATTTATTTATACCCAGCTTTTTCTCTCCACGGAGGAGACACAAAAGCGCTTTACATTAAAAGCATTTCAATACATTTTAAAATCTAAAAACATCCGAATATAATTAAATATCATGGGTTTAGCTGTAATGTGGCGAGAGGGAGAGATCTGCATTTACAAAGGACAAGAGCCATCTCTTTTAAATAAACATAAACATAATAATAATAATACATTCTAATACTAATAATAGATACATCGCATTTTTGAGTCTCCTTGTGGAGAGAAAAAGCAGGGTATAAATAATAATAATAATAATAAATCACAGCTTTGAGTCTCCTTGTGGAGAGAAAAAGCAGGGTATAAATAATAATAATAATAATAATAATAATAATAATAATAATAATAATAATAATAATAATATAACTGCAAAAGGCCACCCTGCTGGGATCTACACGCATCATCCGAAAATACATCACACAGTCCTAGACGCTTGGGAAGTGTTCGACTTGTAGTTTTGTGAAACGAAATCCAGCATATCTATCTTGTTTGCTGTGTCATACAACGTCATTGTGTCAATAATAATAATATAATAAATTGCAGCTTTGAGTCTCCTTGTGGAGAGAAAAAAACGGTATAAATAATAATAATAATAATAATAATAATAATAAATTGCAGCTTTGAGTCTCCTTGTGGAGAGAAAAAGCAGGGTACAAATAATAATAATAATAATAATAATAATAATAATAATAATAAATCGCAGCTTTGAGTCTCCTTGTGGAGAGAAAAAGCAGGGTACAAATAATAATAATAATAATAATAATAATAATAATATCACAGCTTTGAGTCTCCTTGTGGAGAGAAAAAGTGGAGCATAAATAAACATCATCATCATCATAAATACAGCCTTGCTGTCATTTTTATGGCTTATTTCTGTATTTGTTTTCTCCCACGACAGGCGACCGACTCTTGACGCTTCCCTGCAGAACCAATCCAGCCATCTGCCCAAAATCGAAGACCTCAAGTGGAGGGTGGATGTGGCCATTTCGTCCAGGTAGAATAATAATAATAATAATAATAATAATAATAATAATAATAATAAGGTAAAGGTTTTCCCCTGACATTAAGTCCAGTCGTGTCCGACTCTGGGGGTTGTTGTTCATCTCCATTTCTAAGCCGAAGAGCCGGCGTTGTCCGTAGACACCTCCAAGGTCATGTGGCCACTGGCATGACTGCATGGAGCGCCATTACCTTCCCGCCAGAGAAGTACCTATTGATCTACTCACACACTGGGGGTTGGTGCTCATCTCCATTTCTAAGCCGAAGAGCTGACGTTGTCCGTAGACACCTCCAAGGTCATGTGGCCACTGGCATGACTGCATGGAGCGCCATTACCTTCCTACCAGAGCAGTACCTATTGATCTACTCACACTCTGGGGGTTGGTGCTCATCTCCATTTCTAAGCCGAAGAGCCGGCGTTGTCTGTAGACACCTCCAAAGTCATGTGGCCACTGGCATGACTGCATGGAGCGCCATTACCTTCCTACCAGAGCAGTACCTATTGATCTACTCACACTCTGGGGGTTGGTGCTCATCTCCATTTCTAAGCCGAAGAGCCGGCGTTGTCCGTAGACACCTCCAAGGTCATGTGGCCACTGGCATGACTGCATGGAGCGCCATTACCTTCCCGCCAGAGAAGTACCTATTGATCTACTCACACACTGGGGGTTGGTGCTCATCTCCATTTCTAAGCCGAAGAGCTGACGTTGTCCGTAGACACCTCCAAGGTCATGTGGCCACTGGCATGACTGCATGGAGCGCCATTACCTTCCTACCAGAGCAGTACCTATTGATCTACTCACACTCTGGGGGTTGGTGCTCATCTCCATTTCTAAGCCGAAGAGCCGGCGTTGTCTGTAGACACCTCCAAAGTCATGTGGCCACTGGCATGACTGCATGGAGCGCCATTACCTTCCTACCAGAGCAGTACCTATTGATCTACTCACACTCTGGGGGTTGGTGCTCATCTCCATTTCTAAGCCGAAGAGCCGGCGTTGTCCGTAGACACCTCCAAGGTCATGTGGCCACTGGCATGACTGCATGGAGCGCCATTACCTTCCCGCCAGAGAAGTACCTATTGATCTACTCACACTCTGGGGGTTGGTGCTCATCTCCATTTCTAAGCCGAAGAGCCGGCGTTGTCCGTAGACACCTCCAAGGTCATGTGGCCACTGGCATGACTGCATGGAGCGCCATTACCTTCCCGCCAGAGAAGTACCTATTGATCTACTCACACTCTGGGGGTTGGTGCTCATCTCCATTTCTAAGCTGAAGAGCCGGCGTTGTCCGTAGACACCTCCAAGGTCATGTGGCCACTGGCATGACTGCATGGAGCGCCGTTACCTTCCTGCCGGAGCAGTACCTATTGATCTACTCACATTTGCCTCTCAGTTATACTGTTTGTGCCCTTGCTTTCAGTTCGCTGGCTCGTGCCTTGCAGCCGTCCATTCTGATGCAGGCGAAGCTCTCCGACGGATCGGCCCATCGCTTTGAAGTAAGTGGTTCTGGATGCCAAGCAGGGACCAAAAGAGACTTATATACAGAGCCACGGATATCTGTATATCTCTGTATAAGTGTTAAGTTGTTAATTATGACACTGATTTACACATTGCATATAATACAGTAAGATTATTCCTAACTTCTGTGAATATTATTCCTCCCGTATCCCAGGTGCCGGTGGCAAAATTTCAAGAATTGCGGTACAACGTGGCTCTGATCTTGAAGGAGATGAACGACTTGGAGAAAAGGAGCGTTCTCAGGATTCAGGATTGAGCAACAAAAGCAAAAACCACCAATATATTGCAATATCGCCTGTAAATATTTCCAACTCTGGACCGTGTTTTCTTAACTCGACCTTTAGTATTATTACTATTATTAATCTCACTATAAATCACGATAAGCATTGCTATCCTTCTCGACAAGCTCCTTTTTTTCATATGATTCACCCCAACGTTTCAAGAAGCCCTTTCCAGATGATTCGTCTCCATTCGTGACCGACCGAGAAGGAAAGAGATGGAAAAGTTTGGTTTCAGAACCAAAGAAGGAACTCTGAAAATACTATGCAAAATTATAAGTTTATTGAAGGAGAAATCATCCCAATAGCAACTTTGGAGACCTTTCTCTTGATTTGGGACAGGCAAAAAGGAGCAGCTCTGCCCAAGCAATATTATTATTATTATTATTATTATTATTATTATTATTATTATTATTATTATTATTATTATTATTATTACACTATGTAACACTATGACTTCTGTTCCTGGGTTATAAAGGCCATTTCCTAATTGGTTCTTTCATAAAAACATGGGGAAAAGTTTATTAAAGTGCCAAAAAGTTCGTTTTTGTGGGAGGGACATCATCCTGCAGCACGTTTTGTGATAGTTTTTCAATGCATATCTATTATCTCATTGGCTCTCAATTAATACAAACCGAGTTTGTGGCTCAAAAAATGAAGTTTCCGGAGTAGAACGATTCGTTTCAAAGTAAGGACGAGGGCTCACGAGATGCTGGGGAAAGTCGCGCTCTTTTCCCAAACTTTTGGGAAAAAGTTTTTGCTTTTGCAGGGAATCCAGACGACGTTGGGTCTCTTATTTTTATCCTGTTGTGTTTATATTTTGCATAACCTACGCCCTTTTCCTCCCTTGCAAGGGTGTCATTGCCACCGAGCGGCTCAACCTCTGCCCGTTGCACAACTCCCAAAGGCAGCAGTGCCAAACAACAAATTAATAATAATAATAATAATAATTAACAATAATAATAGACTCCAAGTATTTCAATTGCAAGTAACGAGTGCTTGGCTTTGGGCTTCCTTTGACACCAGGACCCTCTGCTTTGAGTCTCTTCTAAAAGAGAGAAACCAAGCTATAAATTATTATTATTATTTGAAACACAACAAGATGAGTCCACAGCAGACACTCTGCTGGCTGTTGTACTGGATCTCACGTCGGACGCTTCCCAAGTGTCTAGGACTGTGTGATGTATTGGTGAATAATGTGTGAGATCCCAGTCAGGTGGCCTTCTGCAGCTGGCAGGTGGGGATTGTGTTCAAGTGCAGGCCAAGACCTTTAGGCACTTCACCCAGTGTGCCCATCACCACTGGGACCCCCTTGCCTGGCTTGTGCCAGAGTCTTTGCAGTTTGATCTTTAAATCCTCATATCATGACTGCTTTTCCAGATGTTTCTCCTCAATCCTGCTGCCCCCTAGGATTGCGACATCCATACTTTGTTTATTATTATTATTATTATTATCATTATTATATCTCAAGCATTGTAATTATAATAGGCTTGGGTGCAGGCTCCCTTTGACACTGGGACCCTCTGCTTTGAGACAGAAAGTGGGATATTAATACCACCACCACCACCACCATCATCAAGTATTGCAATTATAATAGCCTTGGGCTTGGCTGTGGGTTTCCTTTGACACTGGGACCCTCTCCTTCGAGCCTCTTCTAAGAGAGAGACAGCAGGCTTTAAATGATAATATCAAATTATTATTGGTTGTGGGGTCCCTTTGACACCAGGACCCTCTGCTTGACTTTACCAGACCTTTTCCAGCCCCTTTCCAGAGAAAAAAGCAATTGATTGATTGATTATAATAATATACTTCAAGTATTTCAGTTGCAACAAACGCTCCTTTTGACACCGGGACCCTCTGCTTTGAGCCTCTTCTAAGAGAGAGAAAATGGGCTATACATTATTATTATTATTTTATTATGACACAGCAAACAAGATAGATAAGCTGGATTTCGTATCACAAAATCCCAAGTCGAACACTTCCCAAGTGTTTAGGACTGTGTGATGTATTTTTGGATGATGTGTGCAGATCCCAGTAGGGTGGCCTTTATTATTACTACTACTACTACTACTACTACTACTACTACTAACAGACCTGAAGTATTGTAATAACAATGGCCCTGGGCTTGGTTGTGGGCTTCCTTTGACACCAGGACCCTCTGCTTGACTTTGCCGGACCTTTTCCAGCCCCTTTTGGGTCTCTTCAAAGAGAGAAAAACAATTAATTATTAATAATAATAATAATAGACCTCAAGTATTTCAATTGCAACAAACCAATGCTTGGCTTTGGGCTTCCTTTGGCACTGGGATGCTCTGCTTTTGAGCCTCTTCTAAGAGAGAGAAAGTGGGCCATACATTATTATTATTACAGTAGAGTCTCACTTATCCAAGCTAAACGGGCCGGCAGAAGCTTGGATAAGCGAATATCTTGGATAATGAGGAGGGATTAAGGAAAAGCCTATTAAACATCAAACTAGGTTAGGATTTTACAAATTAAGCACCAAAACATCATGTTATACAACAAATTGGACAGAAAAAATAGTTCAATACGCAGTAATGTTATGTTGTAATTACTGTATTTACGAATTTAGCACCAAAATATCATGATATATTGAAAATATTGACTACAAAAATGGCTTGGATTATCCAGAGGCTTGGATAAGTGAGGCTTGGATAAGCGAGACTCTACTGTATATACTAGAACTGAAGTATTGCAATGACAATAGCCCTGGGCTTGGCGGTGGGCTCCCTTTGGCCCCGGGACCTCTTCTAAGAGACAGCGGGATGTACTTGATACAGTAGAGTCTCACTTATCCAACATAAACGGGCCGGCAGAACGTTGGATAAGCGGATATGTTGGATAATAAGGAGAGATTAAAGAAAAGCCTATTAAACATCAAATTAGGTTATGATTTTACAAATTAAGCACCAAAACATCTTGTTATACAACAAATTGGACAGAAAAAGTAGTTCAATACGCAGTAATGCTATGTAGTAATTACTGTATTTACGAATTTAGCACCAAAATATCACGATGTATTGAAAACATTGACTACAAAAATGCGTTGGATAATCCAGAATGTTGGATAAGCGAGTGTTGGATAAGTGAGACTCTACTGTAATAATAATATTAATAATAATAATAATAATACCACATTATTATTGGTGGTGGGCTCCCTTTGGTGGTGGACCCCCTGCTTGGCTCTGGTGGCCCCTTTCTCTCCTCTTTGGGGTCTGTTCTGGACCACCACCCCCATCCCCCCAGTGCCTGTCCGCCCCAGAAACCCCGACTCGTTTGTCTCTTGCTTATAAAACGTGGTTTTGTAACAGGCGGGCAAAGGGGGGGGGGGGCTGGGACTGGGGCGGGTGCGTGGGTCACGTGGTGGCCGGCACTTGCTTGGGTGGCTTCGCTCTTTCTCTCTCTCTCTCTCTCTCTCAGTCCTGTCTGTCTTGATGTAACTCTTCCTCCTCCTCTTCGTCGTCCTCCTCCTCCTGCTCGGTCCCGGCTCCGGGGCGATGCTTCTCCTCCCGGCGGTGCGTGGAGCGGGGCCCCCCGAGGCCATGGCCGGCCCTTCCTCCGGGTGGTGGGGGTGGCTGGACCCCCGGGGGGGCCCGGAGCGCGGCTGCCCCTTCCCCTGCCCAAAGTGCCGCGCCGCCCTCCGCCAGCCCGTCTCGCTGCCCTGCGGACACAGCTTCTGCAAGGCCTGCCTCCTCCTCCCAGGACCAGGACCAGGACCAGAAGGGCCAGGGGGCTGCGGGGTCTGCCCCACGCGCCCACGCCCCGCACACGCCCGCCCGCTCCGCGTCAACGTGGTCCTCAGCAGCCTCCTGGCCAAGTGGGGCCTCCCCGGTGGACACAAGGAGGAGGAGGAAGAGCAGGCCCAGCAAGACCCCCGCCCAGGTAAGACTCCCCTCCTCCTCCTCCTCCTCCTGTCCTGCTCTTGGGTCTCCGTGGAGGAAGATGCTCCTGGAGATCCTCCTTGAGGGACCTCATCTGTGGCATTGTGTTAGGACATTTCTCCAACCCAATATTTACCCAACCAAAGCCAAAGGGGAAGCTGCTCCAGGAGAACCTCTTTGAGGGACCTCATCTATGGAATTGTGTTGCTACGTTGCTCCAACCCAATGGGCACCTGTTTTGGGCTAAATGATCTTCTCAAAATGAGGGTGAACATTAAATTCATGTAATCATATGGTAATCTTGGTCCTGAGCCAAAGCCAAAGGGGAAGCTGCTCCAGGAGAACCTCTTTGAGGGACCTCATCTATGGAATTGTGTTGCTACGTTGCTCCAACCCAATGGGCACCTGTTTTGGGCTAAATGATCTTCTCAAAATGAGGGTGAACATTAAATTCATGTAATCATATGGTAATCTTGGTCCTGAGCCAAAGCCAAAGGGGAAGCTGCTCCAGGAGCTCCTCCTTGAGGGACCTCATCTATGGGATTGTGTTAGGACATTGCTCCAATCTAATGCTCATCTGTTTTGGGCTCAATGTCCTCTCCAAAATGAGGAGACGTATTAGGTTCATGTAATCATATGGTCATCTTGATCCTGAGCCAAAGCCAAAGGGGAAGCAGCTCCAGGAGCTCCTCTTTGAGGGACCTCATCAATGGGATTGTGTTAGCACATTGCTCCAATCCAATGCTCACCCTTTTAGAGGGCTAATAGATCTTCCCTAAATGATGGTATGCATTAAATTCATGTAATAATAAGGTCCTCTTAGTGCTGAACCAAAGCCAAAGGGGAAGGCGCTCCAGGAGCTCCTCCTTGAGGGACCTCATCTATAGGATTGGGCTACTACATGCTGTATTTACTCCAATCTAATGCTTACTTTTTGGGAACCAAAATGCATTAGATTCACATAATATGGTTATCTTAGTGCCGAGCCTAAGCCAGAGGAGGGAGATGTTCCAGGAGCCCTTCTTTGATGTACCTAATTTACAGGATTGTGTTCCTACTTACCTTATTTACTCCAATCTAATACTCACTTTTTTGGCTAAATTAACTCACCAAAATTAGAAGCACATTAGATTTTCCCCTGACGTTAAGTCCAGTCGTGTCCGCCTCTGGGGGTGGGTGCTCATCCATTTCTAAGCCGAAGAGCCGGCGTTGTCCATAGACACCTCCAAGGTCATGTGGCTATAGGTATGACTGCATGGAGCACAGTTATCTTCCCACCAGAGTGGTACCTATTTATCTACTTACATTGGCATGTCCGTAGACACTTCCAAGGTCATGTGGCTATTGGCATGACTGCAAGGAGTGCTGTTACCTTCCCACCGGAGCTGTACCTATTGATCTACTCACATTTGCGTGTTTTCAAACTGCTACATTGGCAGAAGCTGGGGCTAACAGACGGAGCTCACCCCACTCCCTGGATTTGAACCGGCAATCTTTCGATCAGCAAGTTCTGCAGCCTAGAGGTTTAACCCACTGTGCCACTGGGGGCATATATAAATACAGTAGAGTCTCACTTATCCAACATTCGCTTATCCAACGTTCTGGATTATCCAACGCAGTCTGCCTTTTAGTAGTCAATGTTTTTGTAGTCAATGTTTACAATACATTGTGATATTTTGGTGCTAAATTTGTAAATACAGTCATTATTACTGCGAATTGAACTATTTTTTCTGTCAAATTTGTTGTAAAACATGATGTTTTGGTGCTTAATTTGTAAAATCATAACCTAATTTGATGTTTAATAGGCTTTTCCTTAATCCCTCCTTATTATCCGAGATATTCGCTTATCCAATGTTCTGCCGGCCCGTTTATGTTGGATAAGTGAGACTCTACTGTACATAGAATCAAACTGCTGTTTGATTCTCCTTATACGTTCAGTATCAAACAAAAGCAAAGCACGATCATGTGCACAATCTTTGTATTTGCTATGAACTTGGCATAGTCTTAAGTGCAGCAGCATGGTGCTGACCAAGAGATACAGTTCTTGGGTCGACCTTTTGGCGTGCGTTTGGTGTGGGGTGCCCCAAAAACAGGAATGATGCCTCTTTTCTGGACATGCCGCTCTATGTATCCCGCTTCCGGGCAAGGATGCCATTCGGGACCGAGGCAACAAGAACGAGCATCTCCATCGTAGCATCACGTTGTGTTATTTCTCCCCGGTGTGAAGAGGAAGGGAAGGAAACAAAGGGCTGGTTTGGCTCTTCTGCACCTGTGACGCAGGTGCCTCTCTCTTGAACTTTCACCAAAGTCTCCTTGACGGAGGCCAAAGGGAAAGTAGGTCAGGAGAGCAGCGTGTTGCGTAAGCCGGTGGCTCACTCGCCCGCCCGCCCGGCCGGCCAGCCTACATTCCCTGCCCCCTTCCTATGGAGCGAGGCTTGTATAACATCAGGAAGGGAAAAAGCAAAGGAGAAATGGGTCGGGCCTGTTCGTGGCCTGGAGTTACTGGCACATATTATTGCTCATGCCAGTGGTTTGGCGCATGGGATACCTTTACATGGATGCACATAACTTTGGATAACAGTGAGCCCTATTGAAGGGAATGATTTCCTGTGTTATTGGTTTACTGTGATTGTTTTGTATTTTATATTGTGTATCTTATACTGTTGCATTTTATTGAATACACAATAAAATACAGTGCGTTAAAGCGCTGAGCTGCTGAACTTGCAGACCGAAAGGTCTTAGGTTCAAATCCCGGGAGCGGAATGAGCGCCCGTTGTTGCTCCAGCTCCTGCCAACCTAGCAGTTCAAAAACATGCCAATGTGAGTAGATCAATAGGTACCGCTCTGGTGGGAAGGTAACGGCGCTCCATGCAGTCATGCCAGTGGCCACATGACCTTGGAGGAGTCTACGGACAACGCCAGCTCTTTGGCTTAGAAATGGAGATGAGCACTGACCCCAGAGTCGGACACGACTGGACTTAACATCAGGGGAAAACCTTTACCTTTTATTTTATACTGTTGTATTTTATTGAACGTTGTTGGGCTTGGCCCCATGTGATCCACCCCGAGTCCCTTCCGGGAGATGGGGCGGGATATAAAAAGAAAATTATTATTATTATTATTATTGACACAACAACGTTGTATGACACAGCAAACAAGATAGACATGCTGGATTTCGTATCACAAAACCACAAGTCGAACACTTCCCAAGTGTCTACGACTGTGTGATGTATTTTCAGATGATGCGTGCAGATCCCAGCAGGGTGGCCTTTTGCAGTTGGCAGATTGTGATTTTGTCAATGACTATTGTTTCCAAATGCCGGCTGAGATCTTTTGGCATGGCACCCAGTGTGCCCATCACCACCGGGACCACCTGCACTGGTTTCTGACAGAGTCTTTGAAGTTCAATCTTGAGGTCCTGAGAGCGGCTGAGTTTTTCCTGTTGTTTTTCGTCAATGCGACTGTCACCTGGGATGGCAACATCAATGATCCAAACCTTTTTCTTTTCCACAACTGTGATGTCTGGTGTGTTGTGTTCCAGAACTTTGTCAGTCTGGATTCGGAAGTCCCACAGTATCTTTGCGTGCTCATTTTCCAATACTTTTGCAGATTTGTGATCCCACCAGTTCTTTACTGCTGGGAGGTGGTACTTGAGGCATAAGTTCCAATGAATCATTTGGGCCACAGAGTTGTGCCTCTGTTTGTAGTCTGTCTGTGCAATTTTCTTACAGCAGCTGAGGATATGATCAATGGTTCCGTCAGCTTCCTTGCACAGTCTGCATATTATTATTATTATTATTATTATTATTATTATTATTATTATTATTATTATGACCTAAGAATACCATGCAATTCTCATAACAAAATGGGTCTGAGATCTGCATGCCATCATACTCAATGCAATCCCACATGTAACGTGCCATGCGCTTTATTCTTGGCAGTGCTGTTCCAATGTGAGTTAGCAATTGCCGTTCCGTGCAGAGCATTATCCTGAGTTATGTTTGTGTAAGGACAACTCTAAATGTCAAGATTTTCCTTTGAAATGCCAGAAAGTGTGTGATGCTACATGTTTATGCAACCGTTGGAGCCGTTGAATAAGACAAAGTGTCCTAATAACGCGCATGGTGTCAGCGAGAGAGTCCTGGCTGATTTGAAAATTAAGTAACGGAGGAGGAAACACTCTGAGTCTGAGACATGGTGCATCCTTTAGCAGGGAGGGTGCCTTGCCGTAATGAATTTGCACTGAGTCAGTGTTTCCATTGCAGCTCCCGACGATTATTTGCTATACAGCAACCGGTCCCAGATTGACTCCGCTTTGAAATATTGCAAAGAAGCCTTGCGTGATGCAGAAACGGGCTGCAGGCTCCAGCCGTCCTGGGCAAAGGTGAGTCCCAGCTCCATCTTCCCATCTTATGAGCATGATGCTAAATGTCCTTTGAGCAGAAGCTGGCCATTTGGAGTATCTCTGTAGATCTTGGGAAGCTATTGGGTGGTGATGGCATGATCGTCAGCGTAGATGAAACTGTTATTCCAACTTTCCAGAGACTCGGCACCTCGTGGTGCCAAAGCACAGTCTGTTCAGCGCCTTCCAAGTCGCCCTGTCTTCTGTATACTCGGGCGAGTCTCTCATCTAGCATCAGCTACTCATTGAGGTTCCAGGTTTTAGCCTGCCACTTTTGGACTCTTGCTTGCTGAGGTGTTCCTGAGAGTATCTCTATAGATCTTGGGAAGCTATTGGGTGATGAGGGCATGATCGTCAGCATAGATGAAACTGTTATTCCAACTTGCCAGAGACTCTGCACCTCATGGTGCCAAAGCACAGTCTGTTCAGCACCTTCCAAGTTGCCCCGTCTTCTGTGTGTCTCTCATCCAGCCTCAGCTACTCATTGAGGTTCCAGGTTTTAGCCTGCCACTTTTGGACTCTTGCTTGCTGAGGTGTTCCTGAGAGTATCTCTATAGATCTTGGGAAGCTATTGGGTGATGAGGGCATGATCGTCAGCATAGATGAAACTGTTATTCCAACTTGCCAGAGACTCTGCACCTCATGGTGCCAAAGCGCAGTCTGTTCAGCACCTTCCAAGTTGCCCCGTCTTCTGTGTGTCTCTCATCCAGCCTCAGCTACTCATTGAGGTTCCAGGTTTTAGCCTGCCACTTTTGGACTCTTGCTTGCTGAGGTGTTCCTGAGAGTATCTCTATAGATCTTGGGAAGCTATTGGGTGATGAGGGCATGATCGTCAGCATAGATGAAACTGTTATTCCAACTTGCCAGAGACTCTGCACCTCATGGTGCCAAAGCGCAGTCTGTTCAGCACCTTCCAAGTTGCCCCGTCTTCTGTGTGTCTCTCATCCAGCCTCAGCTACTCATTGAGGTTCCAGGTTTTAGCCTGCCACTTTTGGACTCTTGCTTGCTGAGGTGTTCCTGAGAGTATCTCTATAGATCTTGGGAAGCTATTGGGTGATGAGGGCATGATCGTCAGCATAGATGAAACTGTTATTCCAACTTGCCAGAGACTCTGCACCTCATGGTGCCAAAGCGCAGTCTGTTCAGCACCTTCCAAGTTGCCCCGTCTTCTGTGTGTCTCTCATCCAGCCTCAGCTACTCATTGAGGTTCCAGGTTTTAGCCTGCCACTTTTGGACTCTTGCTTGCTGAGGTGTTCCTGAGAGTATCTCTATAGATCTTGGGAAGCTATTGGGTGATGAGGGCATGATCGTCAGCATAGATGAAACTGTTATTCCAACTTGCCAGAGACTCTGCACCTCATGGTGCCAAAGCGCAGTCTGTTCAGCACCTTCCAAGTTGCCCCGTCTTCTGTGTGTCTCTCATCCAGCCTCAGCTACTCATTGAGGTTCCAGGTTTTAGCCTGCCACTTTTGGACTCTTGCTTGCTGAGGTGTTCCTGAAAGTATCTCTGTAGATCTTAGGAAGCTATTGGGTGGTGATAGCATGATCGTCAGCATATATGAAACTGTTATTCCAACTTGCCAGAGACTCTGCACCTCGTGGTGCCAAAGCACAGTCTGTTCAGCGCCTTCCAAGTTGCCCCGTCTTCTATGTGCTCAGCGTGGAGTCTCTCATTCAGTCTCAGCCACTGATTGAGATTCTGGGTTTTAGCCTGCCACTTTTGGACTCTTGCTTGCTGAGGTGTTCCTGAGAGCATCTCTGTAGATCTTAGGAAGCTATTTCTTGATTTAAGGCATAGGCTTTATGGCTGATACTGGAACAGAGGATGGGCCAGAGATGTCAATGCCTTGGTCTTTCATTGCTGGCTGCTACTTCTGGACAGATATCAGATGGTACAATACCGGCTAACCTTAAGCAGCTGAGGGGGATAAGGAAGGGGCCTGAGGCTGTTAGGAATGGTGGGAGTTGGAGTCCAAAACACCCAGGTCTGGTCTACACTGGTCATGTAATACAGTTTCAAAGTGCATCATATGGCAGTGTAAATGGGGCCATTTTGCTCACCGTAAATATGGCACACGTGCCAGGAATTGGTAGGAAAATGCCTCTCTTTTTCTCCTTCCAGAGTCACTTGCGAAAGGGACAGGCCGTGGCCAACCTTGGGGAAACTGAGGACGCTTTGCAGGAATTCTTATTCTTCCTTGCCTTGGAGAGTGGGAATTGGACGGCCAAATCGGAGGCCGAAAGGGTGAGTCTCATATCTTTTCGAAGGGACATATTCTCGCCTCTGAGCGTAATGTTGAAGGAGAAAACAACGGGTAGAAGGAATGCAATGGGCCACCAGTTTCACGGGATCGTAGGAGTTGTAGCTTGGTAATGCACCAGACCTTGTAAACCTATATCTCCGAAAAGCATGGATCCATGGCAGTGCAATGCATTCCTTGCTGCTCTCCAAAACGCACCCCACCCGCTTGCCTTGGGGCTGTGTTTACAAACAAGCCCTGCAAGATGTCAACATGACTCAGGTGAGGAAAAAGCTGAATGGAAGCCTGTCCTCATTGGCCGGCAACAATGATGCCATCAAGGGGCCACCCTCCTTCCCATGGCCATCACCAGAGCGGTTTTGCAACTGGTTATACAATCAAGGTTTGGCTCAAAGAACAACAAAGAAAATTGGCAGAATGAGCAGAGAGCCGTAAAGTTTCAATTGTTGACTTAGTAAGCCTTGAAAGCTTACTAAAATGACAAGGTACATGAAATCAAGGAAGTCAAAAGCATGAAAGAAGGAACTTTTTCCAAGGCAAAACTCTTTTAGGAGTTTTCGAACACAGGAAACTTGAATCATGAACTTGAGAGCTTAGACAAGAACCAGAACCGTTTAGCAACGTTGTTTTCTCTGAGAAACACCACTTAATTTAAGCCCAAGACCGACCAGGAAGCCATGAGATCATGCCTCATACACTTGGATTTCCAGCATCCGCATTTACTCCCATTGATAGAATTAGTAAAATATATCAGAGACCAAAACAAAACAACACCAACCGAAATGGTGAGCTTTCGAGAAGAACTTAACTTGCAGAAGTCATCACACAGGCTCAAAACATGTTTAGGTAATAGATCAAATCCAGGTAGAAGATATTAATCCCAATGTAGCCAGATTGAAGATATACATCCCAATGAGTCTCCTGTGGGAGAGATAAAGCAGGATATAAACAACAACAGCAACAACAACAACAACAACAACGTGTTGTCGAAGGTTTCATGGCCGGGATCACAGGGTTGTTGTATGTCTTTCGGGCTGTGTGGCCATGTTCCAGAAGTATTCTCTCCTGACGTTTCGCCCACATCTATGGATGCCTGCCATAGATGTGGGCGAAACGTCAGGAGAGAATACTTCTGGAACATGGCCACACAGCCCGAAAGACATACAACAACCCCAACAACAACAACGTAATAATAGTAATATATAATAATAATAATAATAATAATAATAATATAATCGTATAATTTTGTGATACAAAATCCAGCATATCTATCTTGTTTGCTGTGTCATACAATATAATAAAGCACACAGTCCTAAACACTTGGGAAGTGTTCGACTTGTGATTTTGTAATACGAAATCCAGCATATATATCTCGTTTGCTTTGTCATACTATGTCTTTGTGTCAATAATATAATAATATAATAGTCCTAAACGCTTGGGAAGTGTTCGACTTGTGATTTTGTGATACAAAACCCAGCATATAGATCTTGTTTGCTGTTGTTGTGTCAATAATAATAATAATACAATGAGGAGTAAAATAGGATTTCCTCTCTTGTAATGGAACGCAAAGAGAGAAATCCCATGCGGTCTGAGAACAAAGAATCAACAGCTTTTAACTGTCCTCTTTCAAAGGAGATGGAGCATGGCATTTAGTCATATGTGCCATGGAGAAAGGTGCATGGAGACAGCGAGAAGCATGCAAGGCTGCTAATGCTCCAACCACTTTGCGCCCAATATATCTGGCTCTTCCCATGTGTTCAGAACGTCAAAAAATGATATATGCCAAATATTGGAAAAATAAAGAAACCCCTGAGCTAAGCTGCTGGTTAAATAAGGTGTTGGAAATTATGAATATGGACAAATTGACGTATTTACTAAAAAATAATAATGGCATACCAAAAAGGCATACAAATTGGGACTTGATAAAAAAAACTAAGAGAAAAGCAAGTGACGATGTTAATTTAAATGAATATCCAGTGGTAATAGATCAAATGCAAGAAGATGTAAAGTATCTGTGTAAGAGATGGAAATCAATTTTTACTATTTATTTTATTTGTATTTTTGGTTTGATATATATATATATATATATATATATATATACACACACACACACACACACACACACACACACACACACACACAGTAGAATCTCACTTATCCAACGTAAATGAGCCGGCAGAACGTTGGATAAGCGAATATGTTGGATAATAAGGAGAGATTAAGGAAAAGTCTATTAAACATCACATTAGGTTATGATTTTACAAATTAAGCACCAAAACATCATGTTATACAAGTAATTTGATAGAAAAAGTAGTTCAATACGCAGTAAGGTTATGTTGTAATTACTATATTTACGAATTTAGCACCAAAATATCGTGATATATTGAAAACATTGACTACAAAAATGCGTTGGATAATCCAGAACGTTGGATAAGCGAGTGTTGGATAAGTGAGACTCTACTGTGTGTGTGTGTATGTATATATATGTATATATATATATATATATATATATATATATATATATATAGAGATAGTTATTGTTTTGTGTGTGTGTGTGTTTCTTTTTGTCCGTCTTTCATCTTATTTTATTGGGTGATTTTTTTAGTTTGGGGTTTTTTTTTTGTGTCGGTTGTTCCTCCCCTTTACTCTTTTCTCTGTGTTTCTATTCACATCCCTCGCCTTTCCCCCTAAAAACCTCTTTGTTTTCACACTTTCGCTGTAAACTTTATTTGAAATTTCAATAAAAATTTATTTTTTTTAAAAAAAAAGAATGTCAAAAAATGACCTTGGTTTCTCTTCAGATCATATTATTATTGTTTTTGTTATTATTTTACTTATTGTGGGCTGTAACATGGTCCACTGCTATGGGGAGCCACCTGCACCCTTTAGCAGGGAAGGCTGAAGACTACAGGGGTTCCCAGAATAGTTTAAGCTACACATGACAGATTGTATTGTTCCTTTACTGCAGGCATGGGCAAACTTGGGCCCTCCGGGTGTTTTGGACTTCAACTCCCACAATTCCTAACAGCCTACCGGCTGTTAGGAATTGTGGGAGTTGAAGTCCAAAACACCCGGAGGGCCCAAGTTTGCCCATGCCTGCTCTACTGTCTCTATGAAGGCAAGCTCCGTGTGCTCAAAGCTTTATGTTTTGTTTCCTCTTGCAGCTTCTCCTTAATTTATTTTCACGGATCCCGGCCAACGCTCAAGAGAACTTGCCTGACATCCTGCAACTGCTGTCTCACCACCCTCGATGGAAAGGGGATCTTTCAAATCCATTGGGATCCAGCGGCTTCCTCCACAGCCTACAATATTTACTCAAGGTACGGTTCTGTCTCGTTGTGTGCGTGGAAGAAGCATTGGAGAGTTTGCCTTTTTTTGGTATCGTATATGCTCTTTCCAAGAAAACATCTCACGTTGGAGGTCAGGCAAGTCACTCTTTTTCCTCTTTATTTTTTGCACAGGGAAAGGTGGATCAAGATGAGAACATCTCTGTCCAGGAAGAACAGAAAATAACGGAAAACCTGTGGAAATCCACCCAGAGAAGAAGCTTGGATGAGAACGGCAGTGGCGCTTCAGCGGAGGAATCGCACCTTCCCATCTCCGAGAAATGCAGGCTCCTAAAACGGAGGCATTGTTCTGAAGACGGGCCAGATACAGGCCCACCGAGCAAAATACTCAAAAGGGGTAAGCTGAATTTTCCCTCATTTTAGAACCTAGATCCCAGGATGGCCCGGGCTGTGGTGCAGGCTGGTGAGCAGCCAGCTGCAACAAATCACTCTGACCAAGAGGTCATGAGTTCGAGGCCAGCTCGGAGCCTGCGTTTGTCTCTGTCTTTGTTCTATGTTAAAGGCATTGAATGTTTGCTTTATATGTGTAACTAGCTGTGCCCGGCCACGCGTTGCTGTGGCAAAGTGGTGGTGGTATTGGTTAAAAATTGTTGTGTAATTTTTATTTGACGTTATTTGCATTTTTTAATTTATGTTATTGTAAGTTATATTTTTATTTATTATATTTTATTATTTTCTTGTATTATTTTTAGTTATTTTCTGTTATTATAGTATTTTATTGTATTAATTTTTTAGTGTTTTTTATTATTTTTATTGGGTTGCTAGGAGACCAAGTTGGAGGAGCTTAGCCTTCTAACTGGCAGCAATTGGATAAAAGCAATTATTCCTCTCTCTCTAATTAGGACTTTGTTTTTCTTTTCTTTTTGTTGTATCAACCTAGAGGCGTGGATGATGGGTTGTGTTGTCAAATTTTGAGGTTGGGGGGCCTGTAGTTTTGTTGTTTTGTGGGTCGCCGTGATGCCATCACTCTTTTATATATATAGATGTGATCCGCCCTGAGTCCCCTTTGGGGTGAGAAAGAAGGGCGGAATATAAATACTACAAATAAATAAATAAATAAATAAATAAATGGCACGGAGCCGTGGTAGTTAAAGTGGTACAATCTAAATGGGTTCCTGAGTCAACTCAACACAAATGACCTACTCTATACACAATTGAAAATAAACCAGTTCAGTAAACAATATGTCTGGCAAATTAGTTATACTGTTTAAATTCACAGTCATAACAAACAACGTCAAATGGATTGTCCGATATACAATGAAATGCAGTCGGCGTTGTGTATTCTAATGCCGAGAAGAATAAGTCCGCCACGACCGGTTTCGGCCTCGCATCAGGCCTTCCTCTGGTGGTCTGAAAATAGTTACGTACACTAACATAAGTAAGAAAATATATCCATAGAACATCATCCATTGCCAAATACTAACCTGGTTCCAAACTTAACACTTGTTCTCTTTAGAGATACATGTCATTTACACTGTGAAATATATATCAAAGAAACTAATAGTTACATACATAAAATATAAGTAACTACCTATCCATTGAACATCAACTACAAAAAAACATTGCAAAATACTTACAAAGTTCCAAATTTAACACTTACTGCCTTGATTCTGGTGATTATTTTTTTTAATATTGATAACCAGTTTTTGTTGTTGTTTTGTTGTTATTTCTAAAATAATGGATATCACGGATATGGATAGATTAACATTTTTACTGGAAAAGGTCACAGGAAGTTACGTTAGAAGTACAGACCGGAGTCGTTTTAAAGAATACATGAAAAATTAAATGAAGTAGAAATAAATAAATTGATATAGATATATAAGAAAGGAAGACCCAGTAGAAAAGGATCAAGAATTGGGGTGAAGAAAGGTAGATAATGAAGGATAAAAGAGGATTGAATGTGATATGGAATATTGCAAAGAAGAAGAATGGAAGTACAAATCTCCCCTTATTTTTTTTTCTTTTGATTTTTCTCTCTCTCTTTTCATACATTACTTTAAATCAAAAATATTCTCCCACTTTTAATGTAGCTAAAAACTTTTCTTTTAAATAAAAATTATTTCAAAAAAAAAGAAAGAAACAAGAGGACTCCAGACAGCAAACAATCAAGTGCCAGTGAACACCTCCTAAACAGAGGGTGCCTCCAGGCAACAAAGGCCAGGCCTCACTGATTGACTTTGCAGCTTCATGGCTACTCACAGCTTACTAATTAAAACATTCACACTCACTTCAAACAGACCAGGGTTCCTTCTCCCACCCTGGACATTATTCCACAGGGATATATACACTCCACTTGCCTCATTTCCAACAGACCTCTGAACAAAGCTATCAAGATGCTTGCAGGTAAAACGGCAGGAGAGAATGCTGCTGGAACATGGCCAGACAGCCTGAAAAACTCCAATTTTTTTCCGATTATAATACAACGTAAATTTTAACCTCTTGTTCCACATTTTCTCCGATTGATCCAACATATTATGCTCGACATTTTGTGCCCACTTAGATGCCACTCTTGAAAAGGGATCCGATCCTGGGAACGGCGTTCGGGTTGAATTCCTGGATCCATCGGACCTGGAGTGCTCGCTCTGCATGAGGTATGCGCTCTTTTCTTTTCATGGGTGGCATTGATCTGTTAATGGTGGTTAATGCGCCCGTCCGGGGTAGTTTGTTTCCCAAGATGCAACGGAGACCATTTGCTTCTCAGAAGCAACCCTTGCTATTCTGCACGGACTTTGCTCTTCGGTGATGGTTGCAGAAAAAGGCTTTTAGTCTGCTGAAATAAAGTGCAAAGGCAGTGTAGATCCAGCCTCATGTAATCTGCTTTGAGACTCCTTAGTGAGAAATAAAGCGGGATTTAAATATAATAATAATAATAATAATAATAATAATAATAATAATAATAATAATAATATATGGCAGTTAGAAGAGGTCTAAGTCTCAATTAAGGTGGAATTCATTTGAATGCTTAAGGACCATTCATGCTCTTTAAGGCCCCATCTACACTGTCGTATAAAATCTGAATTATCCGCTTTGAACTGGATTATATGGCAGTGTACACTCATATCATCCAGTTCAGATAATATGGATTACAGTAGAGTCTCACTTATCCAACATAAACGGGCCGGCAGAACGTTGGATAAGCGATTATGTTGGATAATAAGGAGGGATTAAGGAAGATATTCTTTGTTGGCGTTTGGGTCGGCCAGTCGCTTACTCACTCCGGGATGTAGGTCAACTACAGTCAAACTAGGTTAAGAGCAGCTTTGGTTATTTGGAGGCGAGGTCACCAGGTTAGTCGTTCACAATCACGCAGCTCTGTCTTAAGAGGCCATTGTTGCACATCTCAGCACATGTCAAAATGATGCTGACTCTAAGCATGGACTCCCAAAAATGCAGGCTGCCACCAACCCGAACAATGCATGGTTTACACATCACTTTTGTTCCTCATTTTTTCAAACAGCTCCCATGATTTGAGGTCTGTATTGCCCATGCCTGCTTTGAAGAATACATGTGTCTGAATGTATCTGTGAATTGATACAAACCATAAAGTGTTGATTGTGTATAATGTGTTGATTGTGTATTTGGTTTCCTTCCGGACTCCAGGCTCTTCTACGAACCGGTCACCACCCCCTGCGGACACACTTTCTGCCTGAAATGCCTCGAAAGGTGCCTGGACCACAACCCCAAGTGTCCCCTCTGCAACGAGGACCTCGCCGAGGTAGGACTCCGTGAATCGCGGATATCGAGGGTTTGCAGGTTTCTGTATCCGCGGTTGGGAAAACCACCTCCCCTTGCTCCTGATCTTTCACCATGGAGAGCTCTCGTTGGGTCAATGACTACGGCACAATCCGCCCGTCATTTTTCGTAGTTCCTTGTCCTCCCCTGCCCGTCTCTATTTTACTCATGGACTGTACTCAGAGTTTTGCACTAATCACCCTCTCTACATAGCAATTGGTGTCTTGGTTTTAATAACTGTCATGTTATCTATATATATAAAAGAGGGATGGCATCATGGCGACCCACAAAACAACAAAACTACAGGCCCCCTAACCTCGAAATTTGACAACACAACCCATCATCCACGGTTCTAGGTTGATACAACAAAAAGAAAACAAAAATAAATTCCTAATTAGAGAGAGAGAAATAATTGCTTTTATCCATTTGCTGCCAGTTAGAAGGCTAAGCTCCTCCAACTTGGTCTCCTAGCAACCCAATAAAAAATAATAAAAACACTAAAAATTAATACAATAAAATACTATAATAACAGAAAATAACTAAAAATAATACAAGAAAATAATAAAATATAATAAATAAAAATATAACTTATAATAAAATTAATAAAAAAAATTGCAAATAAAGTCAAATAAAAATTACACAACAATTTTTAACCAATACCACCACCACTTTGCCACAGCAACGCGTGGCCGGGCACAGCTAGTGTTATTATATTGTGTTTTAAATTTATGGACTGTTTTTCTTACGTAAACCGCCCCGAGTCCCTCTGGGGAGATGGAGACGGGGTATAAGAATAAAGTTGTTGTTATTATTATTATTATTATTATTATTATTATTATTATTATTATTATTATTATTATATTGAGAAGAGTCCGTTTGTCTTCCACAGTACCTGGCAACGCGGAAACATTGCAAGACGGTGCTGATCGAGGAACTCATTGCAAAGTACCTTCCGGAGGAGCTCAAGGAACGGAGGAAAGTCTATGAAGAGGAGATTGCAGAGTTCTCCAAGTACGTTTTTATACAACAACAACAACAACAACAACAACAACAAAAACAACTTTATTTGTATTCCGCCCTATCTATCTCCCCAAGGGGACTCAGGGTGGGTTCCAACATACAATGGCAACCATTCAATGCCTCCGTAAACAAACAAATACTGACATAAAATCCCACATATGAAAATAACATTAAAATCTAACATCAAATTAAAGCATAACATTAGTAAATTAATTAACTTTAAGTAAGTAACTTTATTTTTCTACCTGGCAGGGACTTGGGGCAACTACACGGGTCAGAAGCCCGAAATACGAAACAATAAATCAGTTAAAACACATTGCAATACAAACACAGTAAAATCAGCAGTTATACAAAACAGTTACCTTAACCAAAACAATACAGTAATAATAATAATAATAATAATAATAATAATAATAATAATAATAATAATAATACTTCAAAGACTCTGGCAGAAACCAGTGCAGGTGGTCCCGGTGGTGATGGGCACACTGGGTGCCGTGCCAAAAGATCTCAGCCGGCATTTGGAAACAATAGGCATTGACAAAATTACGATCTGCCAGCTGCAAAAGGCCACCCGACTGGGATCTGCAGCATCATCCGAAAATACATCACACAGTCCTAGACACTTGGGAAGTGTTCCACTTGTGATTTTGTGAAACGAAATCCAGCATATCTATCTTGTTTGCTGTGTCATAATAAAATAATAATAATAATAATAATAATAATAATAATAATAATAATAATAATAATAATATATCACACAGTCCTAGACACTTGGGAAGTGTTCGACTTGTGATTTTGTGAAACGAAATCCAGCATACCTATCTTGTTTGCTGTGTCATACAACGTCGTTGTGTCAATAATAATAATAATAATAATTTTATTTTTGTACCCTGCCTCCATCTCCCCAGAGGGACTCGGGGTGGCTTACAGATATAAAACCAGCATACAGTATACGGTTTTACAAAAACACACAAGTACATTTAAAAGGCATTAAAAATCACGATCATTATAAAACACATGAAAAACACAGCAATAAAAACATCAAATGAGCTGGGCAAAGTGCACGGAGTGGAACTTGTAAACAAGAAGGAAGATTAACTCAGTTAACATATAAATCAGTTAAAAATAAAATCAGTTAGGATAAAATAAAATAAAATGGGCCATTAAACCTACATGTAGTCAAACAAAATTATATAAAAACATCAAATCCACACAAACATCCACATTAATTTACAACAGCCAAGTAGAATTCACAGTGTGGGTTGGTTATGCGGTCAAACGATGACCGTTGGGCTGGCGTGGACTAGGAAGGTCCAAATACGATATAGTTCTCAGCCAGGGGACCAGTAGTAATCTCTTATTATTTACTTATTTATTTATTTACAGCATTTATATCCCGCCCTTCTTTCTCACCCCGAAGGGGACTCAGGGCGGATCACATTACACATACCGTGTTTCCCCGAAAATAAGACAGTGTCTTATATTATTTTTTGCTCCCAAATATATGCTAGGTCTTATTTTCAGGGGATGTCTTATTTTTCCATGAAGAAGAATTCACATTTATTGTTGAACAGAAAATGAACATTTATTGTATACTGTACAATAGTTGTCATCACAAACCAGCATAACCAGACAAACTGTGAATCCTATCAAGAATTTCTTCTTACTACCATTATTTCCATGTACAACACTCTATGGTATGTACATGTACCAATCCTGCATGCTCTGGTGTTCTGTTTGACAGGCGCTTGGCCTGCTTCCATACAAAAACTTTGCTAGGTCTTACTTTCAGGGGAGGCCTTATATTTAGCAATTCAGCAAAACTTCTACTAGGTCTTATTTTCGGGGAAACAGGGTATTAGGCAAACATTCAATGCCTTTTTAACATAGGACAAAGACAAACAAAAACATAGGCTCCGAGTGGGCCTCGAACTTATGACCTCCTGGTGAGTGATCCATTGCAGTTAATTGCACTGGCTTGCTCTCCCGTCTGCGCCACAGCCCCGGGCTATTATCTACTCCTCCTCCTCTCCATATGCTTCCACTCCATTTCTGTCCCTTTCCATTCCCTCCGACCAATAGTTTGCCCCGTGCCCTTCCTGTAGCCTTGCTTTGCATCAAAGTTTAGCCTCTTCTGGACCAGAATTCCCAGACTCCGTTTAAGTCTTTGCCCATTTCTTTGCACCTCGGTCTCTTTTGTTGGCACCATTAACCCCGTCTCCGTCCTCCAGCTTGCACAAGAGCGTGCCCATCTTTGTCTGCACCATGGCCTACCCCACCGTGCCCTGCCCGCTGCACATCTTTGAGCCCTGCTACCGCCTCATGATCCGGAGGTGCATGGAGACCGGGACCAGGCAGTTCGGCATGTGCTCCGGGGACCCTCTCAAGGGGTGAGTTATTAACGAGTATAACGGAATCCAGCAGCGTCCAGTTAACACCATGTGCAAAAGACTCACACCAGGCAGAGGAATTGAAAGAACAAAAGAACTTCACTCTTGCTTGTTGAGTTGAAATATAAAACAGTTCTGCAATCGTACAATGTCCATGTAGTTGCATAAGATCAATAACATCAGCATTCTATTTACAGCATAGCATATTCAAACTGCTACTTGCCCGTAGCTAGAGAGCTTCTCCATTTCTGTGCTCTCTCCGCAAGTTCAGATTACCAACTGACAAACCAAGCCACCTGCCAGCAAACCGATACATTGTTTGAGGCGTGGCTTGCCTCTGCAAAAAGCTCAGCTCCCCTTTTGCAGAGATCTTTTGCAAGCAATTTTGCAAGGATTTCTTTACACACACACACACATAGCAATTTGGTGCAATATGAGTCCCAGCATCTAAACCCATTGCCATGTTGGTCTGGAACGTCAGGGTGCAAAGGGATCTGGGAGCACCTCTGGGACGGACAGAAAGACGTCAGTCGCATGAAATTCAATTTGAATTAGGCACAGCTCTTGCATATTCCTGTTATTGGTCACGAAGGCTGCATGTCATATTTGGTGGCGTATTATTTTTGAAAAAGAAGGAGTTAGGTTGCATGGCTATAGTGGTAGTTAGGTTACATGCTTATAGACTGAGTAAGGTTACATGCTTATAGAAGTAGTTAGGTTACATTCCTATGGAAATACCAGTAGTTGTGTTGCATGCCTATAGTAGTAGTTAGGTTACATGCTTATAGACTTAGTAAGGTTGCAAGTCTATAGAAGTACAGTAGAGTCTCACTTATCCAACACTTGCTTATCCAACGTTCTGGATTATCCAACGCATTTTTGTAGTCAATGTTTTCAATACATCGTGATATTTTGGTGCTAAATTCGTAAATACAATAATTACAACATAGCGTGACTGCATATTGAACTACTTTTTCTGTCAAATTTGTTGTATAACATGATGTTTTGGTACTTAATTTGTATAACCTAATTTGATGTGTAATAGGCTTTCCCTTAATCCCTCCTTATTATCCAACATATTCGCGTATCCAAGCTTCTGCCAGCTCGTTTAGCTTGGATAAGTGAGACTCTACTGTAGTTAGGTTACATGCCTATAGTAGTAGTTCAGTTGCATGCCTATAGTAGTTATTAGATTGCATGTCTATAGTCGTAGTAAGGTTGCATGCCTACAGAAGTAGGTTATATGCCTATAGTAACAGTAAGGTTGCATGCCTATAATAGTAGTTAGGTTGCATGCCTATAGTGGTAGTTAGGTTACATTCCTGTAGAAATTGTTATGTTGCATGCCTATAGTAGTAGTTAAAGTTAAAGTTAAAGCTTATAGAAATAGTTAGGTTACATGTCTATAGTAGTAGTTCAGTTGCATGCCTGTAGTATTTATTAGATTGCATGTCTATAGTAGTAGTAAGGTTGCATGCCTATAGTAACAGTAAGGTTTGCATGCCTATAGTAGTAGTTAGGTTACATGCCTATAATAGTAGTTACATAATAGTAGCCTATAATAGTAGGCATGCAACCTTACTGTTACTATAGGTGTGCAACCTACTTCTATAGGCATGCAACCTTACTACTACTATACACATGCAAACTAATAACTACTATAGGCATGCAACTAAACCACTACTATAGACATGTAACCTAACTACTTCTATATGCATGTAACTTTAACTACTACTATAGGCATGCAACCAAACTACCACTATAGGCATGCAACCTAACTACTTCTTTTTCAAAAACAATACATGCCTATAGTAGTAGTTTGGTTGCATGCCTATAGTAGTAGTTAGGTTACATGTCTATAGTAGTAGTTCAGGTGCATGCCTATAGTAGTAGTAAGGCTGCATGCCTATAGAAGTAGATTGCATACCTATAGTCGTAGTAAGGTTGCATGCCTATAATAGTAGTTAGGTTGCATGCCTTAGTAGTAGTTAGGTTGCATGCCTATAGTAGTAGTTAAAGTTACATGCTTATAGAAGTAGTTATGTTACATGTATATAGTAGTAGTTCAGTTGCATGCCTATAGTAGTAATAAGGCTGCATGCCTATAGAAGTAGGTTGCATACCTGTAGTCGTAGTAAGGTTGCATGCCTACAGAAGGTAGGTTATATGCCTATAGTAACAGTAAGGTTGCATGCCTACAATAGTAGTTAGGCTGCATGCCTGTAGTAGTAGTTAAGTTTCATGTCTATAGTAGTAGTTAAGTTGCATGAATATATTTATACTTAGGTTATATGCCTATAGTAGTAGTTTGGATGCATGCCTATAGTAGTTATTAGATTGCATGTCTATAGTAGTAGTTCAGTTGCATGCTTATAGTAGTAGTTAATGTTCCATGCTTACAGAAGTAGTTAGATTACATGCCTATAGTAGTAGTTCAGTTGCATACCTATAGTAGTTATTAGGTTGCATGCCTACAATAGTAGTTAGGTTATATACCTGTAGTAGTAGTTATGTTTCATGTCTATAGTAGTAGTTAGGTTGCATGAATATATTTGTACTTGGGTTGCAGGGCTATAGTAGTAGCTAGGTTGCATTCCTATAGTAGTAGGTGGTATCAGCCATAGCAGATTAGAAAGGAGTCTATCTAAACCTGGACGGTTTGTTGGAAGAGCTTTTGAGAGTGCAACGGGAGTGTAACTACAACCTGGCCAATGAGCGGAAGCAGTGCATGTTTGCAAATGAGCGCCGAGTGACGTGTAGCTCTGCAGCAGCGCGAACCCTGAGCCCTCTGTCCTTGTCTTTGGCCACAAGGTTTGCCGAGTTCGGCTGCCTCCTGGAGATCCGAAACGTGGAGTTCTTTGCCGACGGGCGGTCGGTGGTCGAGAGCATCGGCAGGAGGAGGTTCAAGGTGATGCGGCACGGCCAGCGCGACGGCTACAACACGGCCGACATCGAGTACATCGAGGACCAGCCGGTGCAAGGAGAGGAGCACGCCCAGCTGACCGTCCTGCACGACTCGGTCTATGTCCAGGCCCACGCCTGGGTCCAGTCCCTCAAGCCGGCGCTCAAGGGCCGCATCCTCGGACACTTTGGACCCATGCCCGCTAAGGAGGCCGACCCACAGGTACAAGGCCTTTCCGCCCGCTTTGGGACCGTCCCCTGGCCGTTTACATTTCCAGCAAGTCTTGGAAACCCTCTCTAGACTTCTTAGGAAGCTTTTCGGGAATCACATCATTTTATAATCATTCTTTATCAATGTGTTCTTTCCGGGCTGCATGGCTATGTTCCAGAGGCATTCTCTCCTGACATTTCGCCTGCATCTATGGCAGGCATCCTCAGAGATTGGCAGTGAAGCAGGTGGAGTGTGTATACTCATCTGTGGAATGATGTCCAGGGTGGGAGGAAGAACCCTTGTCTGTTTGAAGCAAGAGTGAATGTTGTAATGAGCAAGCTTGAATAGCCATGAAGTTTGCAAGTCCATCAGTAAGGGTATCTGCATAGAGGTGGCCTGGCCTCTGCGGCCTGGAGGCACCCTCTGTGGAATGATGTCCAGGGTGGGAGGAGGAACCCTTGTCTGTTTGAAGCAAGAGTGAATGTTGTAATGAGCAAGCTTGAATAGCCATGAAGTTTGCAAGTCCATCAGTGAGGGTATATGCATAGAGGTGGCCTGGCCTCTACGGCCTGGAGGCACCCTCTGTGGAATGATGTCCAGGGTGGGAGGAGGAACCCTTGTCTGTTTGAAGCAAGAGTGAATGTTGTAATGAGCAAGCTTGAATAGCCATGAAGTTTGCAAGTCCATCAGTGAGGGTATCTGCATAGAGGTGGCCTGGCTTCTGCGGCCTGGAGGCACCCTCTGTGGAATGATGTCCAGGGTGGGAGGAAGAACCCTTGTCTGTTTGAAGCAAGAGTGAATGTTGTAATGAGCAAGCTTGAATAGCCATGAAGTTTGCAAGTCCATCAGTAAGGGTATCTGCATAGAGGTGGCCTGGCCTCTGCGGCCTGGAGGCACCCTCTGTGGAATGATGTCCAGGGTGGGAGGAAGAACCCTTGTCTGTTTGAAGCAAGTGTGAATGTTGTAATGAGCAAGCTTGAATAGCCATGAAGTTTGCAAGTCCATCAGTGAGGGTATCTGCATAGAGGTGGCCTGGCTTCTGCGGCCTGGAGGCACCCTCTGTGGAATGATGTCCAGGGTGGGAGGAAGAACCCTTGTCTGTTTGAAGCAAGAGTGAATGTTGTAATGAGCAAGCTTGAATAGCCATGAAGTTTGCAAGTCCATCAGTAAGGGTATCTGCATAGAGATGGCCTGGCCTCTGCGGCCTGGAGGCACCCTCTGTGGAATGATGTCCAGGGTGGGAGGAAGAACCCTTGTCTGTTTGAAGCAAGAGTGAATGTTGTAATGAGCAAGCTTGAATAGCCATGAAGTTTGCAAGTCCATCAGTGAGGGTATCTGCATAGAGGTGGCCTGGCTTCTGCGGCCTGGAGGCACCCTCTGTGGAATGATGTCCAGGGTGGGAGGAAGAACCCTTGTCTGTTTGAAGCAAGAGTGAATGTTGTAATGAGCAAGCTTGAATAGCCATGAAGTTTGCAAGTCCATCAGTGAGGGTATATGCATAGAGGTGGCCTGGCCTCTGCGGCCTGGAGGCACCCTCTGTGGAATGATGTCCAGGGTGGGAGGAGGAACCCTTTCCTGTTTGAAGCAAGTGTGAATGTTGTAATGAGCAAGCTTGAATAGCCATGAAGTTTGCAAGTCAATCAGTGAGGGTATCTGCACAGAGGTGGCCTGGTCTTTGTCGCCAAGGGTTCTTCCACCCTGGACATCATTCCACAGAGGGTGCCTCCAGGCAACAGAGGCCAGGCCACCTGTATGAAGACACCCTCACTGATTGACTTGCAAACTTCATGGCTACTCAATGCTATTCAAGCTTGCTCACTGAAAGATTCATGCTTGCTTCAAACAGACAAGGGCTCTTCCTCCCACCCTGGACATCATTCCACAGAGGGTGCCTCCAGGCAACAGAGGCCAGGCCACCTCTTTGCAGATATCCTCACTGAGGGGCTGCTCAATGCTATTTAAACTTGCTCATTGCAATATACACACTTGCTTCAAACAGACAAGAGTTCTTTCTCCCAGCCTGAACATTATCCCACAGGTAGGTATATATACACTCTACTTGCATCACCTCCAACAGACCTCTGAAGATGCATTAGCCACAGGTGTGTCAGGGGCTGGGGAGAGAGAGATAAATCCATCGTCCACCACCCTGACTGTTTTGATGAGTCAGTTCTCTCCGTCTGCTCACCCGAAGGACCACTTGATGCAGCAGCAAAAGTGGCACCAACAAAACGACAGCTCAGTCGTTGTTTTACTGCTGACCCCAGCAGGTCTAATTGCTTTATTTACAAGTTATATACAATTACTCAAAGCCATAACTCTCCGGACACATGGCGTGTCTTCTCTGCTAGCCAAGGCTGTTATCAATACAAGCAGGCACCTCCTGCATTCCTCAGTTCAGGGTGAAAGTTCTGGTCAGACAGTTCAAATGGAAGCCCTGACCTATTGGTCCTGCGGGCAATCAATCAAGCTGGCTTGTGCTTAACCCATGCGCTGCTGGAATGCTTTGCCGGAAACACACCGTTGCAAACACCCAACAGCATAACTTGATCTAACATTTCACTCTAAGAACAGAACACACTAACAAGGTGCAGGCGAAACGTCAGGAGGGAATGAAGCTGGGATATGGCCGTGCAGGCGGTAAGATTCACAGCAACCCTGTCCTGAAGTTCCTCAGTTCAGGGTGAAAGTTCTGGTCAGACAATTCAAACGGAAGCCCTGACCTATTGGTCCTGCGGGCAATCAATCAAGCTGGCTTGTGATTAACCCATGCGCTGCTGGAATGCTCTGCCGGAAACACACCGTTGCAAACACCCAACAGCATAACTTGATCTAACATTTCACTCTAAGAACAGAACACACTAACAAGGTGCAGGCGAAACGTCAGGAGGGAATGAAGCTGGGATATGGCCGTGCAGGCGGTAAGATTCACAGCAACTTTATCCTGAAGTTCCTCAGTTCAGGGTGAAAGTTCTGGTCAGACAATTCAAACGGAAGCCCTGACCTATTGGTCCTGCGGGCAATCAATCAAGCTGGCTTGTGATTAACCCATGCGCTGCTGGAATGCTCTGCCGGAAACACACCGTTGCAAACACCCAACAGCATAACTTGATCTAACATTTCACTCTAAGAACAAAACACACTAACAAGGTGCAGGCAAAACGTCAGGAGGGAATGAAGCTGGGATATGGCCGTGCAGGCGGTAAGATTCACAGCAACTTTATCCTGAAGTTCCTCAGTTCATGGTGAAGGTTCTGGTCAGACAGTTCAAACGGAAGCCCTGACCTATTGGACCTGCGGGCAATCAATCAAGCTGGCTTGTGATTAACCCATGCGCTGCTGGAATGCTCTGCCGGAAACATACAGTTGCAAACACCCAACAGCATAACTTGATCTAACATTTCACTCTAAGAACAGAACACACTAACAAGGTGCAGGCGAAACGTCAGGAGGGAATGAAGCTGGGATATGGCCGTGCATATCCACAGATCCTGACGTTGGCTGATATCTAAAGCGAGGTGTCCTTCTCTGTGTGTGTTTTCCAGGCCAACCCCAACGGGCCGTCCTGGTGCTGGTGGATCCTGGCGGTGCTGCCCTTGGAGAGCCGGGCCCAGCTCCCGTTCCTGGCCATGACCTCCCTGAAGGAGCGGCTCAACGGCATCCGGCGCGTCTTGGCCTTCATGTCGCGGTCGAGGTCTCGGCGGTGACGACCACGGAAGCGTCTTGTGCCGTCAAAGGGCTTGAGCATCTCTCCATTGCGGAGACGACGTGCCATGCAAGAGGCCGAAACCTTTCTGCTTGCGGTGTTTTGCCAAAGCCAAGTTCAGCCGTGTCGGTGTGGACGGACACTACAGTCATGTTTACAGAGAAGCCATTCGGAGACGGAAGCGGATGCATATCTCTCCGTATGTAGGAGTCCTTCAAAAGGTATTGAGAGATGTGCAAGTCCCGGGAAATGTCTTGGATCTCAACTTCGGTCGCAGCCTTAATGCTCTCGAGTCGGTTCTTCTTGAGTCAAAGTTTGGGCGTGCACGCGTTCACTTTCATAGAACAAAGACAGATATGAACATGACACTTTTTGGGAAGTTCTTTTCTTACTTTAATTTGATTTTTTGAGGAAAACTGCATCGAAATGGACCTGAAATCTGCCATGTATTTAAAAACATACAACTCATGGAAACCTGAAATCTGCCGTGTATTTAAAAGACATACAACTCATGGAAACCTGAAATCTGCCGTGTATTTAAAAGACATACAACTCATGGAAACCTGAAATCTGCCGTGTATTTAAAAGACATACAACTCATGGAAACCTGAAATCTGCCGTGTATTTAAAAACATACAACTCATGGAAACCTGAAATCTGCCGTGTATTTAAAAACATACAACTCATGGAAACCTGAAATCTGCCGTGTATTTAAAGACATACAACTCATGGAAATTAGTCCCTGCAAAGGGTCCCGTTCAAGTATTTCCCGACTTAACCATACTTATCCTATTCTGGGAATGCGTGGAGATGTTGTTAAAACATAATTTATTTTAGCTTTCGGCATCCGTTTCATAATATGGAAAATTGTGCTCTTGGATTACAACTCCCAGAATCCACTAATAGAGTAATAACAATGTATTAGATATCATTAAATAATAATAATAATAATAATAATAATAATAATAATAATAATAATAATAAGTCCTAGACACTTGGGAAGTGTCTGACGTGTGATCCAATACAACAGCCAAAAGAGTGTTTGCTGTGGACTCATCTTGTTGTGTATCAAACAACAACAACAACAACAATAATAATACAACAATACAATAGCCAGCAGAGTGTCTGCTGTGGACTCATCTTGTCATGATAATAATAATAATAATTATTATTATTATTATTATAACGAGATTATTATTATTATTATTATTTGAAACACAACAAGATGAGTCCACAGCAAATAATAATAATAATAATAATAATAATAATAATAATAATAATAATAATAATACAACAATACAACAGCCAGCAGAGTGTCTGCTGTGGACTCATCTTGTGTTTCAAATAATAATAATAATAATAATAATAATAATAATAATAATAATAATAATAATAATAATAATAATAATAATAATAATACAACAATACAACAGCCAGCAGAGTGTCAGCTGTGGACTCATCTTGTTGTGTTTCTAATAATAATAATAATAATAATAATAATAATAATAATAATAATAATAATAATGCAACAACAACAATACAACAGCCAGCAGAGTGTCTGCTGTGGACTGATCTTGTGTTTCTAATAATTAATCATTAATAATAAAAATAATAATAATAATAATAGTTCTAGACACTGTGTCCAATGTGTAATCCAATACAATAGCCAGCAGAGTGTCTGCTGTGGACTCATATTGTTGTGTTTCTAATAATAATAATAATAATAATAATAATAATAATAATAATAATACTTTATTTTTCTATCCCGCCTCCATCTCCCCAAAGGGACTCGGGGCGGCTAACATGGGGCCAAGCCCAAAAACAGAAACATAGTATGACAAGTTAATAAATAACTAAATAAGCAGTATCAAACACAACAATCAAATAAAATAAACAGATTAAAACACAGTAATGCAATATAACACCATCATGACCAGAAAAGGATAAAATAATAAAAACAAATGGATGTACATTGCATTATGTACATTAAATAAATATAAATGCCAGATAAGTGGTTACAAATCACAGTGACTTGGAGACTATTAAACTGTGGAGTCATTTGGTCTTTCTGGATTGCAGCCTGTTTGAGGATTCTGGGAGTTGTAATCTACCAATATTGGAAACCAATATTGCAAAATATTGCAAAATTATAAACTAAACAGTGCAAAATTGCTTATATAAAGTTGTCCTAGATAGTCGGGCTTTTGCGGCTGAGTCCAAGGTTGCCTAAGCCTCTCGAATCCCTTTGTGATCCAACCAGCAGCGCTTACCTGCAAATGGGAAATAAGCTAATAATGCCTGGATTGAAGGGCCTCATCTATTCTGTGAGCTTTGTGAGCCAGAAGATGCATTCGTTCGATGCTCTCGATGCGTTAAAAGGATCGGAGCGGTTTTTACAAAGCAGGAGCGTAGCAAAAACGACGCCGAAACCTTTTTGCACTAATCCATTTTGCACACAAGGGATCCTAAGATGCATTGACACCATTTGAAAACGCTCTCTCGTAATAATTGCATATCGACCCTTCCCCGCAAGTAGAAATCTAGTTTATCAGGAAGTATATTCTTCCCTGCTTGGCTACTTTTCTACATGCAAGGAAATACTCATAACGGAGCATTTAGAAATAGCTGTCGATTGGAACAACACAGGCAAATCTTTTTTTTTTCCGCGCCGCGATATTCTACCTCCTCCGTTCCTCGATTTCTAGACTCGGCATCAAAGCGGATGGAGGAACTAATATGGTTCACTCACGCAAGCCATTTCCAAACATAACAACGCGAAATAAACTTGCACTAAGTAAACTTGAAGCGTGACCTCCGATCGTGGTTTTCAGCTACCTCTTTCCGTAAAATGGATTTTTTGATTTTTTTTATTACGTTTCGGCTCGGATTTGTTTGGTTTTTGTTGTTTTTTGGCAATGTTATTTCCGTAGCCTAGCAAAATTGTGCAATAGGGTTTCGACTCGCGGTGTGGTTTGCACTGACGCTTGGTGTGATTATAGTGATTTTGCTCATTAAAGAACTATTTATGTTGACTCTGCCTGTCATGCGTCTTTGTGGCTGGATGTCTATCGGGTCCGTCGGAAAGAAAGCCCGGTCTTTGCAACATGTTCTTAAACTAATTCCAAGAATTTAGACCAGGGGTCCCCAAAGTAAGGCCCGGGGGCTGGATGCGGCCCTCCAAGGTCATTTACCTGGCCCCCGCCCTCAGTTTTATAATATAATATTTTTATATCATTTTAAATAATATAATATATTGTATATGCATATAATATTGATAATAATATAATGTTATACAATATAATACTAATAATACCATATAATAAAATTAATTATATGATATATCTATCTATCTATCTATCTATCTATCTATATATATATATATATCTATATATAGAGTGATGGCGTCAGGGCAGCGGACAAAACAACAAAACTACATGCCCCCCAACCTCGAAATTTGACAACACAACCCATCATTCACAGCTCTAGGTTGATGCAACAAAAAGAAAAGAAAAATAAAGTCCTAATTACAGGGAGAGGAATAATAGTTTTTATCCAATTGCTGCCAGTTGGAAGGCTAAGCTCCGCCCACTTGGTCTCCTAGCAACCTACTCAGCCCAGGGGACAGGCACAGTTAGGCCTCACTTAGGCCTCTTCCACAGATTATCAGATTTTAACTGGATTATATGGCAGTGTAGTCTCAAGGCCCTTCCACATCTATATAACGCATTTAGAATCTTATATTATCTGCTTTGAACTGGATTATCTTGACTCCACACTGCCATATAATCCACTTCAGTGTGCATACTAAACATAAAGACAACCATACAACAGACATTCAATACCACCACAACCTCAACAATTTCTCACCAACACTACCAGACAACGCCACAGCAACGCGTGGCTGGGCACAGCTAGTATTACATATAATATTACAGTATAGTGGTATAGTTCAATATAATAATATATAATGCTAATATTGTGCTATGCTAATAATATAATATATTGTATGTACATACAGCTGCTCTGAGTCCCCTTCAAGGTGAGAAGGGCGGGATATAAATGTAGTAAATAAATGCAGTAAATAAATAATTAATTTTAGACTTAGGCTCGCCCAAAGTCTGAAATGACTTGAAGATGCACAACAACAACAATCCTAATTAACTTGACTATCTCATTGGCCAGAAGCAGGCCCTCATTTCCCATTGAAATCCTGATAGGTTTATGTTGGTTACAATTGTTTTCATTTTTAAATATTGTATTGTACTTTCATTGTTGTTGTTGTTTTGCACTACAAATAAGACATGTGCAGTGTGCATAGGAATTTGTTCGGGTTTTTTTTCCCAAATGATAATTTGGCCCCTCCACAGTCTGAAGGATTGTGGACCGGCCCTCTGCTTTAAAAGTTTGAGGACCCCTGATTTAGACATTATGGAAAAGTTATTTCCATTTCAGGCATCAAGGACTCATTCCTAATCCAATGCTCAGTGTTAGACTGCAACTCCCATCATGCCCTTGAAATGATGGGCATTGCAATCCAAAATAGTTACGGCAATGGTGGAAGCCTAGGGTCCATATTGTCTCCTCACAATGGACCCATCCTTGCAAGAAAAGTCACTGTCCCAGGCTTATATCATCTTCATCATCAACATTGTCCTAGGCTTATATTTATTGTTATCATCATTGTCGTCGTCCCGTGCTTAAATTGTCATAATCATCATTGCCCTAGACTTTTATTTATCATCATCATCATCATCATCATTGTTGACTCAGGCTTCAATTATTACTGTTATTGTTGTTATCATTGTTATTATCATCATTATCCCAAGCTTATATCATCTTCATCATCATCATCATCATTGTCCCAGACTTACATTGTTGTTGCTGTTATCATCATTGTCTCAGGCTTACATCGTCGTCATCATTGACCCAGGCTTATATCTATATATATAAAAGAGTGATGGCATCACGGCAGCGGACAAAACAACAAAGTAAACACCCCACAACCTCGAAAATTGACAGCACAACCCCGTCATCCATGCCTCTAGGTTGATACAACAAAAGGAAAAGAAAAATAAAGTCCTAATTAGAGGGAGAGGAATAATTGTTTTTATCCAATTGCTGCCAGTTAGAAGGCTAAGCTCCGCCCACTTGGTCTCCTAGCAACCCACTCAGCCCAGGGGTCCCTTTACCTTAACTACCACCAATTCCTCAATACTTTATTTCCCATACCACCATACTTCGCCACAGCAACGCGTGGCCAGGCACAGCTAGTTATTATTACTATTATTATTATTGTCGTCATCATCTTCATCATCATCATTGACCCAGGCTTATATTATTATTAATATATTATTATTATTATTATTATTATTATTATTATTATTATTATTGTCGTCGTCATCTTCATCATCATCATCATTGACCCAGGCTTATATTATTATTATTATTATTATTATTATTATTATTATTATTATTATTATTATTATTATTACCATCATCATCAACACCATTGTCTCGGGCTTATGTTGTTATTGAGCAGAGCAGCTAAAGCACACGTTGTTGTTGTTGTTATCATCGTTGTCCCAGGCTTACGTTGTCCTCATTGCCCTCGTCATCCCAGACTTACCTCATCAACACTGTCATTATCATCATCATCATCATCACCATCATCATCATTGTCCCAGGCTTATATGATTTATTATATTATCATCAACCACAAGAGTATTATTATTATTAACATTTTCATTACTTACATTTGCATTATTATTATTATTATTATTATTATTATTATTATTATTATTATTATTATTGTATTACTATTACTATTACTATTATTGGGTTGCGATGAGTTTTTCGGGCTGTATGGCTGTTCCAGAGGCATTGTCTCCTGACGTTTCGCCCACATCTATGGCAGCCCCACATCTATACCTCACAACCTCAGAGGATGCTTGCCATAGATGTGGGTTAAAACGTCAGGAGAGAATGCTTCTAGAGCATGGCCATGCAGCCTGAAAAACTCACAACCATGAAAGCCTTCGACAATATTATTATTATTTTATTATGACACAGCAAACAAGATAGATATGCTGGATTTTGTATCACAAAACCACAAGTCGGACACTTCCCAAGTGTCTAGGACTGTGTGATGTATTTTTGGATGATGCGTGCAGATCCCAGCAGGGTGGCCTTTTGTAGTTGGCAGATTGTGATTTTGTCAATGTCTATTGTTTCCAAATGCCGGCTGAGATCTTTTGGCACGGCACCCAGTGTGCCCATCACCACCGGGACCACCTGCACTGGTTTCTGCCAGAGTCTTTGAAGTTCAGTCTTGAGGTCCTGATAGCGGCTGAGTTTTTCCTGTTGTTTTTCGTCAATGCAACTGTCACCTGGGATGGCGACATCAATGATCCAAACCTTGTTCTTTTCCACAACTGTGATGTCTGGTGTGTTGTGTTCCAGAACTTTGTCAGTCTGGATTCGGAAGTCTCACAGTATCTTTGCGTGTTCATTTTCCAATACTTTTGCAGGTTTGTGATCCCACCAGTTCTTTGCTGCTGGGAGGTGGTACTTGAGGCATAAGTTCCAATGAATCATTTGGGCCACATAGTTGTGCCTCTCTTTGTAGTCTGTCTGTGCGATTTTCTTACAGCAGC
The DNA here is from genome assembly GCF_035594765.1 of Anolis carolinensis. Taxonomy (NCBI): domain Eukaryota; kingdom Metazoa; phylum Chordata; class Lepidosauria; order Squamata; family Anolidae; genus Anolis; species Anolis carolinensis. The sequence continues at coordinate 1,344,065 of NW_026943823.1, forward strand.
TAAGGAGATGATCCATGGTTTCGTTGGTTTCCTTGCACAGTCTGCATTTTGGGTCATCAGCTGATTTTTCGATCTTGGCCTTGATTGCCTTTGTCCTGATGTCTTGCTCCTGGGCTGCAAGGATCAGGCCTTCTGTCTCCTTCTTCAGGGTCCCATTCGTGAGCCAGAGCCAGGTCTTCTATTATTATTATTATTATTATTATTATTATTATTATTATTATTATTATTATTATTGATGGCCTTTCTCCTGATGTCTTGCTCCTGGGCTGCAAGGATCAGGCCTTCTGTCTCCTTCTTCAGGGTCCCATTCGTGAGCCAGAGCCAGGTCTTCTATTATTATTATTATTATTATTATTATTATTATTATTATTATTATTATTAATTGCCTTTGTCCTGATGTCTTGCTCCTGGGCTGCAAGGATCAGGCCTTCTGTCTCCTTCTTCAGGGTCCCATTCGTGAGCCAGAGCCAGGTCTTCTATTATTATTATTATTATTATTATTATTATTATTATTAATTGCCTTTGTCCTGATGTCTTGCTCCTGGGCTGCAAGGATCAGGCCTTCTGTCTCCTTCTTCAGGGTCCCATTCGTGAGCCAGAGCCAGGTCTTCTATTATTATTATTATTATTATTATTATTATTATTATTAATTGCCTTTGTCCTGATGTCTTGCTCCTGGGCTGCAAGGATCAGGCCTTCTGTCTCCTTCTTCAGGGTCCCATTCGTGAGCCAGAGCCAGGTCTTCTATTATTATTATTATTATTATTATTATTATTATTATTATTAATTGCCTTTGTCCTGATGTCTTGCTCCTGGGCTGCAAGGATCAGGCCTTCTGTCTCCTTCTTCAGGGTCCCATTTGTGAGCCAGAGCCAGGTCTTCTATTATTATTATTATTATTATTATTATTATTATTATTATTAATTGCCTTTGTCCTGATGTCTTGCTCCTGGGCTGCAAGGATCAGGCCTTCTGTCTCCTTCTTCAGGGTCCCATTCGTGAGCCAGAGCCAGGTCTTCTATTATTATTATTATTATTATTATTATTATTATTATTATTATTATTAATTGCCTTTGTCCTGATGTCTTGCTCCTGGGCTGCAAGGATCAGGCCTTCTGTCTCCTTCTTCAGGGTCCCATTTGTGAGCCAGAGCCAGGTCTTCTATTATTATTATTATTATTATTATTATTATTATTAATTGCCTTTGTCCTGATGTCTTGCTCCTGGGCTGCAAGGATCAGGCCTTCTGTCTCCTTCTTCAGGGTCCCATTTGTGAGCCAGAGCCAGATCGCCTCCTTCTCAGCTTTTCCTTCAATTTTGTCAAGGAACTTTCCATGCAATGTTTTGTTGTGCCAGCTGTCAGCTCTAGTTTGTAGTGCGGTTTTCTTGTACTGGTTTTTTGTCTGCTGTGCTTTGAGGAGTTTCTGATTTTTGACTTCAATCATAGCAGGTTCTTCACTTTGCTTTCCATCTTCTGCCAGGGCATGTTCTTCTTCTTTGACTGCTTGTTTGACTTGTAAGAGTCCTCTGCCACCTGATCTTCTAGGTAGATACAGCCGGTCAACATCACTGCGAGGATGATGATGATGATGATTATTATTATTATTATTATAGAAGGCACTTTGGAAACCAAGATGCTTTCTCCCCACCTCCCAGATATATTATCTTCCAAACAACATTTTGCATGTCTCTGTTGGCCTGCTTTTCCATCTATTTCTGGAGCAAGGTGCATAAGAAGACTCTTAACCTTGTTTCCCTGCCCACGTTATGCTTGCAAATGTCTCCGTAACTTGGAATATCGAGGCCAGGAGAGCGAGGGACACAACAAAACGCCTTTCATAACGCATGAATCCGGCGCATGTTACCTAACGGGGGTAACTAAAGGTTAGAGAGTCCCGCTGGAAAACAAGGCTTTTGATGCAGACGTGATATAACAGACACCCAGCGGAACAGGCTTTGGAGGCCGGATGGAAAACGTTGGCAAAAACAACACCCAAACCTATGGGAATGCAACCTTTCCAGAAAGATGCACCTTGGGATAATTGCTAGCCATAGTTATATCTCATAACAAAGAACTGGCGTCTCTGTTGTTGTCGTTACGCTATGAAACAGGATATTTGTTCCTGGGTTCTCAATGTCATTTCCTAATTGGTTCTATCATACATACATACATACAATTCTTTATTGATTAGTCATTTTTGACCATATCAAAACATGTAAAACATACAATACGTACACATGAAAACATTGGGAAAGTTTATAAAAGTGCACAAACTTTGTTGTTGTGGGAGGGACGCCCTGCAGTACATTATATTACCGGTATATTATTATATTATAATATTATTATAATTATATATATTCATTATAATATAATTATTATATAATTATTATATTATAATTATATTATTACAGTAGAGTCTCACTTATCCAAGACTCGCTTATCCAACGTTCTGGATTATCCAACGCATTTTTGTAGTCAATGTTTTCAATATATCATGATATTTTGGTGCTAAATTCATAAATACAGTAATTACTACATAGCATTACTGCGTATTGAACTACTTTTTCTGCCAAATTTGTTGTCTAACATGATGTTTTGGTGCTTAATTTGTAAAATCATAACCTAATTTGATGTTTAATAGGCTTTTCTTTAATGCCTCCTTATTATCCAACATATTCGCTTATCCAACATTCTGCCGGCCTGTTTATGTTGTATAAGTGAGACTCTACTGCATATTATAATTATAATATTATTATAATATAATTATTATATAATTATTATATTATAATTATATTATAATATTATATTATAATTATATTATATTATAATTATAATATACTGTATATACTCGAGTACAGTAGAGTCTCACTTATCCAACATAAACGGGCTGGCAGAACGTTGGATAAGCAAATATGTTGGATAATAAGGAGGGATTAAGGAAAAGCCTATTAAACATTTTACAAATTAAGCACCAAAACATCATGTTATACAACAAATTGGACAGAAAAAGTAGTTCAATACACAGTAATGTTATGTTGTAATTACTGTATTTACAAAATTAGCACCAAAATATCACGTTATATTGAAAACATTTGACTACAAAAATGCATTGGATAATCCAGAACGTTGGATAAGTGAGACTCTACTGTATATTTTTTTAAGACTGAAAAAGGCCCCCTCGGCTTATACTCGGGTGAGGGTCCTGGTTGGCTTATATTTGGATCATCTTATATTCGAGAATATGTGATACATTTATTATTTTTCTCTATTATTATTGGTATTATTACATTTATTATTTTTCTCTATTATTATTGGTATTATTACATTTATTATTTTTCTCTATTATTATTGGTATTATTACATTTATTTTTTTCTCCATTATTATTGGTATTATTACATTTATTATTTTTCTCTATTATTATTGGTATTATTACATTTATTTTTTTCTCTATTATTATTGGTATTGTTACATTTATTATTTTTCTCTATTATTGGCATTATTACATTTATTATTTTTCTCTATTATTATTGGCATTATTACATTTATTATTTTATCTATTATTGTTGGTATTGTTACATTTATTATTTTTCTCTATTATTATTGGCATTATTATATTTATTATTTTCTCTATTATTATTGGTATTGTTACATTTATTATTTTTCTCTATTATTGGCATTATTACATTTATTATTTTTCTCTATTATTATTGGCATTATTACATTTATTATTTTTCTCTATTATTATTGGTATTATTACATTTATTATTTTTCTCTATTATTATTGGCATTATTACATTTATTATTTTTCTCTATTATTATTGGCGTTGTTACATTTATTATTTTTCTCTATTATTATTGGCATTATTACATTTATTATTTTTCTCTATTATTATTGGCGTTATTACATTTATTATTTTTCTCTATTATTATTGGCATTATTACATTTATTATTTTTCTCTATTATTATTGGCATTATTATATTTATTATTTTATCTATTATTGTTGGTATTATTACATTTATTATTTTTCTCTATTATTATTGGCATTATTATATTTATTATTTTCTCTATTATTATTGGTATTGTTACATTTATTATTTTTCTCTATTATTGTTGCTACTACAGTAGAGTCCCACTTATCCAATCTAAACGGGCTGGCAGAATGTTGGATAAGCGAATATGTTGGATAATAAGGAGGGATTAAGGAAAAGCCTATTACACATCAAATTAGGTTATGATTTTACAAATTAAGCATCAAAACATGTTATACAACAAATTTGATAGAAAAGGTAGTTCAATAGGCAGTAATGCTATGTAGTAATTACTGTATTTACGAATTTAGCAAACAAAAGATCACGATGTATTGAAAACATTGACTACAAAAATGCATTGGATAATCCAGAACGTTGGATAAGCAAGTGTCGGATAAGTGAGACTCTTCTGTAATAATAATAATAATAATAGTAATAATAATAATAATAATAATAATAATAATAATAATAATAAATGGTCACCCTGTCTCCATCCATTCATGTCCCTTAAGAAGAGCTCTATCTCCCTCTGCCGGCAAGAAAAAGTCCGGCAACGTCATTTGCTATTTGCTTCATAGATTCAGAACAAAGGTCTCCTGATATTTCATACAGCCATTAGTATGAACACTAAATATTTTTAATATTTACCTAGAAACTCCCATCGCCAATGTAACACGCCAGATGTCTCTTATAATAACCAGTATTTAATAATGAACTAAAAAAAGGAGGAAAAAATACAAGGATTACAAAACCGTATGTACATACATTGGAGGAGGAACACGAAAAGCAAACAAACAAATAAACAGGAACTGACTCTGTTTTTGGTGTCCTTGGGGTTTAGTAGTTAACAGACCAAACTCACCGATACGAAGGAAATTTAGTATCAGTGAGGGTGAGGTTAGTCTCAGGTTAGTCTCATTTCAGTCCTAGCTTCTCGAGAACGGAGCAAAACGTCCAGATAAAAAGCGGAGACGTCTCCAATTCCAGTGCCAAGTTGGAAGACTTTGGAGATCCACCAAAAGACATCTGTTCGGTGACCATTCCTGAAGCATTTTGCTGCTGAAATACTGCCCGTGTTACCTTTGAAAGACAGTCTTTGGAAAGAGAAAAGACTCAAGATCTTTCTTGGTGGGATCTCTGACCTTCGGTGACCATTCCTGGAGCATTTTGCTATGGAAATACTGCCCAAGTTGCTTTGAAAAAGACAATATTTGGAAGGAGAAAATCTTCATGATCCTTCTTGGTGGGATCTCTGACCTTCTGTAACCATTCTTGGAGGATTTTGCTGCAGAAATCCCGCCCAACTTGCCTTGAAAAGACAATCTTTGGAAGGAGTAAACCTTCAATATTCTTCTTGGTGGGATCTCTGACCTTTGGTGACCATTCCTGGAGCATTTTTCTAAGGAAATCCCGCCCAACTTGCCTTGAAAAGACAATATTTGGAAGGAGAAAACCTTCAATGTTCTTCTTGGTGGGATCTCTGACCTTTAGTGACCATTCCTGGAGCATTTTGCTATGGAAATACTGCCCAAGTTGCCTTGAAAAAGACAATATTTGGAAGGAAAAAATCCTCACTATCCTTCTTGGTGGGATCTCTGACCTTCAGTGACCATTCCTGGAGCATTTTGCTATGGAAATACTGCCCAAGTTGCCTTGAAAAGACAATATTTGTAAGGAGAAAACCTTCAAGAACCTTCCTGGTGGGATCTCTGACCTTTAGTGACCATTCCTGGAGCATTTTGCTATGGAAATACTGCCCAAGTTGCCTTGAAAAAGACAATATTTGGAAGGAAAAAATCCTCACTATCCTTCTTGGTGGGATCTCTGACCTTCAGTGACCATTCCTGGAGCATTTTGCTATGGAAATACTGCCCAAGTTGCCTTGAAAAGACAATATTTGTAAGGAGAAAACCTTCAAGAACCTTCCTGGTGGGATCTCTGACCATTCTTGGAGCATTGTGCTGTGGAAATACTGCCCAACTTGCCTTGAAAATACAATCTTTGGAAGGAGAAACCCTTCAATGTTCTTCTTGGTGGGATCTCTGACCTTGGGTGACCATTCCTGAAGCATCGATTCCCTCCCAGAGAAAGCGTTCAGCGTACGGACGCCAATGGTTAGCTTGAGTTAAACATGTCTCCAAAATACTTTTTGGCATGACCACACATGAGAAGGTGGCTCCTCGTTCCCAAGCGAAGACATTATCAGGCCTTGTTAACGCGGCCGGTGGGCAAAGAGTCTCCGGCGCGGCTACTGCACAATCTGGGGCATCTCGCTCCAGGCTTTGGCCTTCTGCTTGGCCAGAGAAAGCCACGGCGGCTCCGAAGGGCTTCCGCAAGAAGAGAGCGGCAGGCTCGGCAACGGACGTGGTTCCTTCTCCGTCGGATGGGCCTCCCGAGAAGACGCTCTGATGGGCTTTGCTGGGGAAACACAAGGGGAAGAGACGGGTCAGACAAACAGGATACACCCACCTGAAATCGCATCTTGGATATATGTATAAAAGTATAGCTGTGTGTTTTGGCTGTTCTCCTCAATAAATACCTTTTGGAGCCGACGTGGTCCTCTTTGGCTGTGCTTTCGTCTCAAGGACATGGAGCGGGATGCTGTTTTTCAATACAGGAAGATTCAAGTGCTACAAAGTAAAAGGAGAAAAAATGCAATTATTCCCAGCAGAATGGGAACATCTAAATATGGACCGTCCCCGTCACCCCTTCACAACAGCCAGGTAGAATTTGTTTCCACCAGTGATTCGCAAAGTGTGCTCCACAGAACCCTTTGGACTCCATGAAGCATTCTGAGGGGCTCCATAGCTCCTTCCTCCTCCTATTATTATTATTATTATTATTATTATTACAAAGACTGAATGGCCATCTGTTGGAGGCGCTTTGATTGTGCTTTCCCTGCAAACCCCATGGATTCAGTAGGTCCAATCCAATTGGCTTTATGCGGGAGGCTAATTTACAACATCATAAAACTGCCAGCAAAACACGAGGAAAGGAATGAGGAAGTACAGCCACTACTGGACGGTGAAGCAACAGCTCCCCCTGTGGCCAGAATCGTGAAGCTGGAAAAATGTTAAAAATGCCTCTGAGTCTGTCTAATGTATGTTGTTTGTCTGTTGGCATTGAATGTTTGCCATATATGTGTTCATTGTAATCCGCCCTGAGTCCCTTTCGGGGTGAGAAAGAAGGGCGGAATATAAATACTGCAAATAAATAATAAAATAAATAAACATTTGGATTGGTCACCCTCCATTCGCTTATATCAAGTTGTGGCTTGGGTTATCAATGCCATTTCCTAATGGGTTCTATCATAAAAACATGGGGAAATTTTTATTACACTGCGCAAACTTTGTTTTTGTAGGACATCCTGCTATAGCACATTTTGCTCCAGTTTTCCAATGGCTATCTCATTATCAAGTCTCAATCCATTCAACCTGGTTTGTGGCACAAAAACGAAGTTTCTGGAGTAGAACAACGACTTTCAAAGTAAGGACTGCACAATTAAGGAGTGTTTGTTTTGAAGGCGAGGCTAGGTAGGTACTTCAGCCAGCAGTTGACGGAGAGTTTGTAACTTATCTCTACCTTTTCCTGCGGTGAAAGTCCAGTGTGCTTCTCCTCCTCGGCTTGTTCTGCTTTGGCCAAAGTTTTCTCGCCTCTTTTCTGTCCTTGGACGAGAGGGAGGCCCTGGAAGCCTCTCCGTTTGAGTTTTGCCATCGAAATCCATGCCGGTTCAGGCGACGGCGTTTCCAAAGGTGCGGACGGGCTTTGCTCTGCAAGGAAAGGACCAGAGAGAGTCCAACCCAGGTTTTCCTATGCGTCTCGCTCTCAGAGATGTCCTAGGCATGCCCTGCTCAAATCTTATAAACTTCTCTAATCCCGACTTACACAAACACTCCATTCTTGTTAGTATAAAAACACTAGAAAACCGCTGGCCTATGGAATCACTACATCAACCTACTGCCCATCCCATAGCCATCTGAATACTGAGAATAGTGTACAACTTCATCCCATAAAAATTATAATCAAAGTGTTAGAATCACACTATGAAAAGAAGAGAAATTTTTATCTCCATGAGATTGCAATGCGGCTTAAGTTCTACCTTCGTAAGGGAATTAATTACAGTAGAGTCTCATTTATCCAACATAAACGGGCCGGCAGAATGTTGGATGAGCGAATATGTTGGATAATAAGGAGAAATTAAGGAAAAGCCTATTAAACATCAAATTAGGTTATGATTTTACAAATTAAGCACCAAAACATCATGTTAGACAACAAATTGGACAGAAAAAGTAGTTCAATACACAGTAATGTTATGTTGTAATTACTGTATTTACGAATTTAGCACCAAAATATCACGATGTATTGAAAACATTGACTACAAAAATGCATTGGATAATCCAGAACGTTGGATAAGCGAGTCTTGGATAAGTGAGACTCTACTGCAAGTATGAACAAATTGGTTATTTGTAACTACATCGGGCCCGCAGTATCCACCGGGGTTCGGTTCTTTCTGTGACTATAAACATTGGCGGATGCTCACATATATTAGATGTGTACGTGTGTGTGTATATACACACACACATCTATATATATATAAATGTAATGTGCATTATTCTCATGGAGTAAACAACAAAACCATTGAACCAAATCACATCAAATTTGGCCACAAAAGACATAGTCATCCAATCTATGTCTTTCAATAAAAAAACCCTAGAAAAATAAAGTCGAAATTATAGCGGACAAGGAAGAGCCGTTCTACCCCTGGCTGCCAGTCAGAATGGTAGGCCCCGCCCCCTTTAGGCTTCTCTCACTTTGTGTCCTAGCAACTCCCTCAGTCGTGTTTCTCAATACTTTATTTCTCATACTATCACAATTTGCCACAGTAACGCATGGCTGGGCACAGCTTTTATATATATATATATATATATATATATATATATATATATATATATATACACACACACACACACACACACACACACACACACACACACATATACATACTAGCTGTGCTCAGCCACGCGTTGCTGTGGCGAAGTATGGTGGTATGGGAAATAAAGTATTGAGGAATTGGTGGTAGTTAAGGTCAAGGGTAAATGTGCCAGCCTGTTTATGTTGGATAAGTGAGACTCTACTGTATATTTATAATCTTATATTATCTGCTTAGAACTGGATTATATGAGGCCCCTTCTACACAGCTGGATAAAATGCACACTGAAGTGGATTATATGGCAGTGTGGAGTCAAGATAATCCAGTTCAAAGCAGATAATATAAGATTCTAAATGGTTATATAGCTGAGTCTACACTGCCATATAATCCAGTGCAAATTAGATAATCTGTGGAAGAGGCCTAAGCGAAGCCTAACTCTGCCTGTCCCCTGGGCTGAGTGGGTTGCTAGGAGACCAAGTGGGCGGAGCTTAGCCTTCAAATGGCAGCAACTGGATAAAAACAATTATTCCTCTCCCTCTAATTAGGACTTTATTTTTCTTTTCTTTTTGTTGTATCAACCTAGAGGCGTGGATGATGGGTTGTGTTGTCAAATTTCGAGGTTGGGGGGCCTGTAGTTTTGTTGTTTTGTCCGCTGCCCTGATGCCATCACTCTTTTATATATAGAGATACATACATATATATACACACACACACACACACACACACATATATACACACATATACACACAATTAAATAAGAATAACACTTTCAAACAATTTTTTCCAATTTTGTTACATAGTGTAATGAGCCAAATACCTGAAGCTCTGCCCATCTGCTGCTTTGTTGTCCCTTCTTCTGCTTTGGCCTTGAGGGACTTTTTCTCTTCCTTGAAGATAGATTTTGCTGCCAAACCCTTGGCACTGCCTGTCGTTCTCTTTGGCGGTGGAGTCTCAGAAACGGGTGCTTTTGGCTCTTCTTTGACCAAGACCGAGGCGGCTCCGGAAGACGCCGACGATGGAGCTTGTTTTGGTGCCTCCTGACGCTGCGGCTCCGCCTGGTATTTGAGGAGAGAAGAGGTCCTCCTCAGCCTCACCCCAAACGGGCTCTCCTGGCCACGCGACGCCTTGTTGGGCCGCTCGGTCGCGGGATTCGTGATGCTTTTACTCCTCTCAAGTCTGAATAAACACCCTGGCAAAGCGGAGTCCGCTCGAGGTGTTCCTTCAAACAGTTCTGGTTTGATGGGAGGAGAAGACGGAGAGCTTGCGAGGCAAACACTGTCCGTTGAGCTCGAGCCTCCCGAGAGTGACCGCTGCCAAGCTGGAGCAATGGTGAACCTGACCGGCTTGGCAGAAACGCACTTTGCTTGCATCTCGACATCTATATCGGTATTTTTACTTTCTTCCCCAATTTTCACCTTTCCCGTCGGCTCGATAGCGTCATTATCAAGAGCGATGATGCTTTGAGGAGGCATCTCAGCAGCTTCCAGAGGAAACGAAGGACGATTCAATGATCGTTGACTCGTGTTTTCTTCTTGCCTTCCTGGACTTTTTCTCAAAGGAGAGGTACAAGGATCGGCGGAGGGAAAGAGCGGAGGTTCTTCTACTTCGGCATCATCTGGTTGCGTGTGGCCTCCAAACAGTTCCGTCTCTTCAACAGATTCTCTCGCTTCTTCTTTGACCACTGGAACGTCTTCAAAGGTGGAGATCTCCTCTGCCTCGGACAAAGACTCTGAAACTGGTGAAGGAACGAACTCTGCAGAATCGGACACCGGGCTCCAAGAACCGTTCCAAGTCCTATCTCCTGCTTTCTCACCATATTTTGTATCAATACCACTCCTTGAGTCTTGGTCTTCCAGCTGCGAGCAAGACGATAATGGTTGATAATGGTCCCTTCCTGGAACATCTCCAGACATAACCAAAAATGGCAAATCGCCAAGCGTAGCAGCTTCTGCCTCCAGCGGTAAAGATTCGGCACCTTCATGGTGTTTGAGGCCATCCGTTCTTCTCACCCTTTCCTCCTCCATATCCTCTTTTTCTTCATTCCGGAAATCCACCTGCACAGCGGTCTCCTTGTCCGTCTCCAAAGCAAGACGCCAATCCCCATCTGCGCCGGGTCCGGCATTCCAGGAATAGCGCAAAGCATCGGCCACCCTCGTCATGGGCAATACGTTGTTAGTCCAACTTGGGGTCTTTGCATCCTGGGCTGAAAGGCCTGGGAAAGGAAAGAGAACGAGAAGACTTGCAAAGCTCACAAACTCTATTGGTGCTCCCCATGCTCTCCTGGACACGCATGCAAAGGCACACGGAGATACACCGTCATTGTTTACCTTTCCAATCCTGTCTTTCCACACCTTCGGGCGGTTCTGGTGGGCTCGGTTCCCCTTCGGCGGTTCCAAAAGAGCCTTCCTCCTTCTCTAGCCGTTCCATCTAATGTCGGAGACAAGAGTCAGAACTGCTCAGAGAATCATAGAATCACAGAATCTATATATATAAAAGAGTGATGGCATCACGGCGACCCACAAAACAACAAAACTACAAGCCCCCCAACCTCGAAATTTGACAACACAACCCATCATCCACGCCTCTAGGTTGATACAACAAAAAGCAAAGAAAAATAAAGTCCTAATTAGAGAGAGAGAAATAATTGTTTTTATCCAATTGCTGCCACTTACAAGGCTAAGCTCCGCCCACTTGGACTCCTAGCAACCCACTCAGCCCAGTGTTAATAAAAGAATAAAAAATAAACTAAATACAAATAATACATTAAAAAATAATAGGAAACACTAAAAAAAATAATACAATAAAATACTATAATAAAATAACTAAAAATAATACAACAAAATAATAAAATATAATAAATAAAAAAGATAAGTTACAATAAAATTAATTTAAAAAATACAAATAACGTCAAATAAAAATTCCACAACAACTTTTAACCAATAGCACCACCACTTTGCCACAGCAACGCGTGACCGGGCACAGCTAGTAATATAGAAATGGAATCAGAGAATAACAGAACCAGAGAATAATAAGAGTGAGGCAGATGATGGGCATTGCCATCCCAGGACTGCACACTCCCTCTCAAGGCATGGAAGATGTCCACATCATATAATTATACTAGTTTGATATTTATTTATTTATTTATTTATTTACAGTATTTATATTCCGCCCTTCTTTCTCACCCTGAAGGGGACTCAGGGCGGATTACAATGAACACATATATGGCAAACATTCAATGCCAACAGACAAGCAACATATATTAGACAGACTCAGAGGCATTTTTAACATTTTTCCAGCTTCACGATTCCGGCCACAGGGGGAGCTGTTGCTTCACCATCCAGTAGTGGCTGTACTTCCTCATTCCTTTCCCTGTGTTTTGCTGGCAGTTTTTGATGGTGTTGTAAATTAGCCTCCTGCATAAAGCGTCCCTAAATTTCCCTAATTGACAGGTGCAACTGTCTTTCGGGGCTGCATAGGTCAACAGCAAGCCGGGGCTATTAATGGTCGGAGGCTTAACCTGACCCGGGCTTCGAACTCATGACCTCTCGGTCAGTAGTGATTTATAGCAGCTGGTTACTAGCCAGCTGCGCCACAGCCCGGCCCACTGTCAAGCTTCATCCTACATAGTACAAGGACAGCCTTATGTTCTTGTGTGTTCCACTTAACCAAGCTTTCCAAGGCAATCTGTCCAGAAGGATGGAGAGGAAATTGAATTGGAAAACCTTCGGAACTGTAGTTCAGGGAAATAAATGCTCTACCAATCCCAATAATAATACTTTAAATATATCAGTCTGAAGATTGAAGTACCAACTATACCACTCCAGGGCATTGAACATGTTTTCGTTGTTTTTAAATTGTTGTTGTTGTATGCTTTTTATGGCTGTGTTTGGATTTGTTTTTACTGTTGTGTTTTTATATTGTTTGGGCATGGTCCCTTTGTAAGCCGCCCCGAGTCCCCTTGGGGAGATGGGGCGGGATATAAGAATAAAGTATTATTATTATTATTATTATTATTATTATTATTATTATTATTATTATTATTGTATGACACAGCAAACAAGATAGACATGCTGGATTTCGTATCACAAAATCACAAGTCGAACACTTCCCAAGTGTCTAGGACTGTGTGATGTATTATTATTATTATTATTATTATTATTATTATTATTATTATTATATGACACAGCAAACAAGATAGATATGCTGGATTTCGTATCACAAAATCACAAGTCGAACACTTCCCAAGTGTCTAGGACTGTGTGATGTATTATTATTATTATTATTATTATTATTATTATTATTGTATGACACAGCAAACAAGATAGACATGCTGGATTTCGTATCACAAAATCACAAGTCGAACACTTCCCAAGTGTCTAGGACTGTCTGATGTATTTATTATTATTATTATTATTATTATTATTATTATTATTATTGTATGACACAGCAAACAAGATAGATATGCTGGATTTCATATCACAAAATCACAAGTCGAACACTTCCCAAGTGTCTAGGACTGTGTGATTTATTATTATTATTATTATTATTATTATTATTATTATTATTATTATTATTATTTTATTATGACACAGCAAACAAGATAGACATGCTGGATTTCGTATCACAAAATCACAAATCGAACACTTCCCAAGCGTCTAGGACTGTGTGATGTATTTTCGGATGATGCGCACAGATCCCAGTAGGGTGGCCTTTTGCAGTTGTTGTTGTTGTTGTTATTATTATTATTATTATTATTATTATTATTATTATTATTATTATTATTTTATTATGACACAGAAAACAAGATAGATATGCTGGATTTCGTATCACAAAATCACAAGTCGAACTCTTCCCAAGCGTCTAGGACTGTGATGTATTTTCGGATGATGCGCGCAGATCCCAGTAGGGTGGCCTTTTGCAGTTGGCAGATCGTTATTATTATTATTATTATTATTATTATTATTATTATTATTATTATCATCATCATCATCATCATTGAACTACGATCCCAGTATTTCTGGGGATGGGGCTGTGACAAGGTATCAAACTGATATAACTGCAGAGTGCAGATTCCATTTCCAGCCTGAGAACGTGAGAGGTCAGCAACACCATTCTCCTGATTCCTGACAGAATGCTAGACTCTTCGTCCTTTAATTCAATTCTTCAAAGCCTTTCTTGTGCTCTTATGGCCTTATGATTCCCAAGTTCTACTTCTCCGGGTGTTTTGGACTTCAAGCCCCAGAAGCCCCAGCCAGTTTGAACAATGGTTAGGAATTCTGGAAGCTGAAGTCCAAAGAACCCAGAAGACCAACATTTGGGAGACACCGGCCTAAATAAAGAGTGAAAGGAAGTTCTTGAGTCTCCAAGGATCAAAACGGACTACAAGAATGCTTTCTCTGCATCTATAATTGCCAATTCTTTTTGGTTATGATATTCATAATATTCTAATACATCTATAATGTTTCTGACGTTATCTTTGATGTTTCTGTTTGGAAGAAAGCCTGATTGTTCTTCTTTGATCCTTGATGCCAGAAATATTTTCAGTCTATCAGCCATTATATTAGTAAAGATTTTATAGTCAATGTTTAGCAAAGAGATTGGTTGATAATTTTTCACATTGTCTTTATATATCATTAAATGTTGGCAGCTTTCCATGATTTTGGCATTGTCTTAGTATGTAGAATTTGATTTATTGTCAATTTTAGCATTGGAATCAATTCCTCTTTCAATTTTTTGTAGTAAATCGCCGTTAGACCATCCGGTCCCAGAGCTTTTGATGTATTTAATTTTTGTATTGCCTTTTCAATTTCCTCTTCTGTTACATCCTTGTTTAAGAGTTATCTATCCTTTTCTGATAACTTCTGTATTTTTTTATTTTTCTAGATATTTTACTCTATCTTCCTTCTTAATATTCTCTGTCTTATATAGCACAAAGATTGGAAGGACTTATCATTCCTTTTTATTTTTTTATTTTTATTTTATTCCTCATTTTCTTCTCTCTTTTTTCTTCTCTTTTAATTATCTTTCTATATTTCCTACTCTCCTATCTACTTAGATTGTTCCCCCACTTTTATGTAAAACAGACTGCAAAATAGGGTTGTTGTGTGTCTTTCGGGCTGTGTGGCCATGTTCCAAAAGCATTCTCTCCTGACGTTTTGCCCACATCTATGGCAGGCATCCTCAGAGGTTGTGCAAAATGTCGGTCAGCAGGTTGCAGGAGACAGGCTTGCATGTCTCGTCGGAAGAAAAACAAACAATTGCACCCTGCAAGAAGCAAGATCTGTGCAAAGAGAAAACCAAAACAGCAAGGAATTGGTCTCTAATGGCATGGATTGATTTGTTTGTGTTTGCTTTGCAAAATGAAACACTTCCCGGTGACATTTCCACCACCCGCAATAGTAGAGGCAGCCCCCATGTTGCAGACAAGAGAGGTGCTGTCGGTTTGTTCTGAAGTTGGGTTTGTTTGTAAGTTGGAACAGGGACCTTTTTTGAAGTGCAACTCCAGCCAAAAATGTATATATTTGAGCTTTGGGAAGTATACGGAAGGGCGAACACACCCTTGGAGGAAACCTTCCTCTAAAGGAAGCCCTTTCGGAGACGATCCCACTTGCAAAGAAGCATCCCGTTGCAAGAAAGCGCTTACGAAAAGTGTTTTGTTGGCAAAGACCTTCTGCCGCCGCGGATTCACGGCCATCTTGTGCCTGGCGGCCGAGGTGTCCAAGCAGCTCGATGGAGTGGCCGGACTGTTGAAATCGGCCGGAACAAAGTGTCCCGTTGGTAAGACAGGATTCCCAAGAACTGCTGGGCTGAGAGGTCTGGAGGCGGATTCGGAGGCGACCTGCAAAGCAAACACCAATCCATTATGATGCTTGGTGGTGATTAATGTCAACAAAATCGGAACTAAATGTTTAATTTTAAATGATATATTTTAAGGCATCTGTTATAAAACTGTCCCTTGCAAACAACACCTGGGAAAGCCATTGAGAGCGTCCCCTAAGTGAGCCAACAGACTGGCTTGGCAGTGGCACAGCTTGGAAGCAGGAGCAGGAAAAGCAGCAATTTACCTGGCCATCTTCACTGTCTAAACTCAAAGAGCTTTGGCGCTGGAATGGGTTGGAAGGCTGCGGGATAAAATAAGGGAAACGGGTAAGTCAAGGGAAGCACGACACGCGGTTTTTCCAGGATGGCATGAAATAGGATCGTTGTGAGAAACAACAACAAGGGTGGGCAGCTTGGGTCGACAAAGCATCTCTCTCACACAGGCACGAGCGCTGGAAACCCCACCAACAAGTCATTTGTTTGCAATGCTATTGGATAGGTAGGTACCTCCAGAATGACTTCCATCCCTTCTGCAGGAAACCTTGGGTGCATCTACATTGTAGAATTAATGTAGTTCACAGAAATTGCCATTGTGGCTATACCACCGCTCCGCAAGCACGTGACTACCATTAATGATCACAGATGGAATTGTTTTCTTATTTCTGGTCCGCATTTTGGACAGAGTGTGCACACCTCACTCGTGGAACAGGCCAGGACGTCGTGGAGAGTTGAGATCTCCGGAGGGCTTCTAGGCAAGCCGTCATCTTCCGACATGGCACCGGCGGCGTCTGCCCTTTTGCCAGGGATGACAAGCGCGGGCGAGCCGGGACGAAGATTTGACTGTAACCGAAGCTGGTTGGAAGATACAAGGAGACATACAATGAAGGCCAGGCCATAGCGCAGCTGGTTAATCACCAGTAGTAATAAATCACTGCCAACCGGAATGTGGCAAGTTCGAAGCCTGGGTCAAATTGAGCACCCGACTGACAATAGCCTAGCTTACTGCCCACCTAAGCAGTTCAAAAACACCGGAGGCTGTGAGTAGATAAATCTGGAACAGCTTAAGCAGGGAGGTTAATTTAATTTACAACACCATAAAACTGCCGGCGATCAAAGAGCAAGGAGGAAATTCTATGATCAAAAAGGACTCAGTGTCTTAATGGATGAAGCGACAGCTCCCCCTGTGGCCAAAATCAAGCATAACCTCCCGAAGCTGTAGTTGGAAAAATGTTGAATTGCCTCTGTTTGTCTGTCTGTCTGTGTTGTAAGTCTAAAAACGGCATTGAATACTTGCCATGTATATGTGCATTTGCTGTGACATAATAAAATAATAATAATAATAATAATAATAATAATAATAATAATAATAATAATAATAATAATAATAATACATCACACAGTCCTAGACACTTGGGAAGTGTTCAACTTGTGATTTTGTGGAACAAAATCCAGCATATCTATCTTGTTTGCTGTGTCATAATAAAATAATAATAATAATAATAATAATAATAATAATAAATGTTTATTTTTATATCCCGCCCCATCTCCCCAAAGGGACTCAGGGCGGCTCACATGGGGTCAAGCCCAATTAAATCCACAATTATATCCCCAAAGTGGGTTCATTGCCTCCTTCGTCCCAGATTGTGTTACGACATAAGTGTAAGTGGAAAGATTTAAAAACATGGCTCTTCCGGTGTGCTTTCGGAGAGTAATTGTATATACCTCCTTTGTTTCTCCCCCCAACATCTATTCTGTAGACCCTGTTCCCCATGGTTTTATTCTATCTCTTCTTACCCCGAGTTTTTAACTTTGTGTCCATGCGGCCCGCCCTTGTTATGTTATGCTACGTTTTGCTTTATTTTGTTCTGTATTGTGTAGTGTTATTCTTGTATTCTTTAATTGTATTTTGATATGTTGTTTTTATATTTTGTTTATTGTATTGTCTTGGGCATGGCCCCATGTGAGCCGCCCCGAGTCCCCGTTGGGGAGATGGTGGCGGGGTATAAATAAAGTTTTATTATTATTATTATTATTATTATTATTATTATTATTATTATTATAATCCATGATTATATCCTAAGAACCTTACGTCTTCTCCAACTTCCACCCTTTCCACCTCTTTCCTCTTTCCCTCTCTTCGCTTATTTTTCTGCATTTGCAATAAGGAAGTCCAAGGATTCAAAGAATACTCGTGCACAATGCTTTGGGAACGAGAAGCTATCGAATACAGCGGAAGTGTTGGGCGTCCTACCTGCAGCCCTGGAAGGCCTTCCTCCGAGGCTGTTTTGTCGGCTACATCGGGCAACGATTCGCAAATGAAGACGCTGTCGTGCGATAAGGCTTTGTTTCCCATCTTCCCTTTGGATCTGAAAGGCAAGGAAGGCGAGAAAATCCGTTCAGACGTATCACATAACTATCACGATGGTGACTAATAACATCATGCAGCTTTCGACAACCGGCCGGCCGTTGAGTTTGTTTCCTTTTCCTCTTTTTCCTTCATCCTGGCATTCCAGCTGCTTGTTGCCCTGGGACCTATTTGTGTTGCCTTTAACAAGAAGGCTTTGCCTTACATTGTGGGCTCCGTCGGCAAGTGGACCGAGCCGGGTCCGGAGTCCGTGGCCGCCAGGTCGGAGCTGGACTGGCTGGGCTTCATCTTGGCCTCTCCCAAGGACGCCGGACCCGCCCGGGCTTTCTTCTTCTTGGCAAAGAAGTCCTTGAAACTCTGGAACCGGGACTTTTTCTTCCCTGTTCAGAGGAAGAGAAGAGCATCACACAGTGAAGCAAGTGGAGAGTATAGATCTAATGTCCAGGGTGGGAGACACAACCCTTCCCTTTATAAAGCAAGTGTGAATGTTTCAATGAGCAACCTTGAATAGCCATGAAGCTGCAAAGTCAATCCGTGAGGGTGTCTGCATAGAGGTGGCCTGGCTGTTGTTGCCTGGAGGAACCCTCTGTTTGGGAGGCGTTCACTGGCCCTTCAGTCCTTGCTGTCTAGTGTCCTCCTGTTTCTGAGTTGTGTTGCTTATTTACTGTCTTGACTCTTGTGTTTTTTTTTAAAAAAAAAAGTGAGGGTCCTGGCCGGCTTCTATTCAGGTCAGCTTATAGGTATTCAGAGTTGGACAGTCGTATCTTATTAAAGTCTTATTATTATCTTAAATTACAGTTTTATATAAATATTCAAAAACATTTAATCTACTGATGCCTCAAATAATGCGATTTTATTAATATCTATTTTTATTTCTGAAATTGACCCGTAGCTGCTGCATTTCCCACCCTCGTCTTATACTCGAGTGAATAAGTTTTCCCAGTTTTTGTGGTAAAATTAGGGGTGTTTTTTTGGGGGGGGGGATTGTGTCAGGAGCAACCGGAGTTGCTTCTGGAGTGAGAGAATTGGCTGTCTGCAAGGACGTTGCCCAGGGGACGTTGTCCGGATGTTTTGATGTTTTTACCATCCTTGTGGGAGGCTTCTCTCATGTCCCCGCATGGAGCTGGAGCTGACAGAGGGAGCTCATCCGTGCTCTCCCCGGGTGGGATTCGAACCTGGCAGCTTTCAGGTCAGCAACCCAACCTTCAAGTCACAAGGCTTTAGTCCACTACGCCATCGGGGGCTCCTAAAATTAGATGCCTCGGCTTATATTTGGGTCGGCTTATACTCGAGTATATACGGTAATTTTGTTTTACAATGTACAATGACAATCTATATATATAAAAGAGTGATGGCATCACGGCGACCCACAAAACAACAAAACTACAGGCCCCCCAACCTCGAAAGTTGACAACACAACCCATCATCCACGCCTCTCGGTTGATACAACAAAAAGAAAAGAAAAACAAAGTCCTAATTAGAGAGAGAGAGGAATAATTGCTTTTATCCAATTGCTGCCAGTTAGAAGGCTAAGCTCCTCCAACTTGGTCTCCTAGCAACCCAATAAAAAATAATAAAAAACACTAAAAAAATTAATACAATAAAATACTATAATAACAGAAAATAACTAAATATAATACAAGAAAATAATAAAATATAATAAATAAAAATATAACTTACAATAAAATTAATTAAAAAATACAAACAACGTCAAATAAAAATTACACAACAATTTTTAACCAATACCACCACCACTTTGCCACAGCAACGCGTGGCCGGGCACAGCTAGTGATATTATATATATATACACTCCACTTTCTTTGTTGCCAACAGAACCAATGAAAATGCCATTAGCTACAGATGCAGGCGAAACGTCAGGAGAAAATGCTACTGGAACTAGGCAGCGCGAGAAACTCACAGCAACCCAGTGCTTCTGGCCATAAAAGCCTTGGGCAACACAATGAAGAAAGTTCTCAGGAAGGACCGTCAGTCCTTTAAAAGGCAGCCAATGGTGAGGCGAGGTTGCATATAAACCCCCCAAAAAGTAGAATGTGCAAGCCCTGGACAAACGTCACGAGAGGAGCAGACCCAGGCTCAACGTCTCTCCGATGCTTTGGCGAAACAGCTGGAGAACCGGTCTGAAAACCAAGCATTGTCCTCAGTGTGGGATTGTCTCCTCCGTGCCTCACCCGGGGTGTTTGTTTGTTTCCCTTTGTGGATGACCATGACGGGGACGAGACAATGCCGGACAGAGCCGGACAGAGGCCGCTTTGAGGTCAAGCCATGAGCTCAGAGCGGCTACCGGTCTCCCTTCTCTGCCTGGCTCGGCGGCCAAAGTCACGTCTCCGGACACAGGGAGACCCTTCGTGCCAGGAAGAAAAGCAAACACAGGCCTTGGTGTTTTCTTCTATTACACCTTTCCAAACAATACCATGAACTTGCGTGACTCAAAAACACCCAACAGCTTTGCAACGCATGTTAGTTCAACGTTCGGCAGCCTTGCTTCTAACTGGAGCGAATTATAGGGAGCGGTCAACCCTCCTGCTTAAGGAGCTCCACTGGCTGCCGTTCACCTTCCGGACCCAATTCAAGCTACAAAGCCCTGAACGGTTTGGGACCCTCCTACCTTAGGGATCGCCTCTCCCCCTACGAACCTGCACGATCTCTTCGTTCTTCGGGGGAGGCCCTCCTCTCGCTCCCACCTCCGTCACAAGCACGGCTGGTGGGGACGAGAGAGAGAGAGGGCCTTCTCCGTGGTGGCCCCCTTCCCGGCTCTGGAACTCGCTCCCCAGGGAAATCAGGCAAGCCCCCACCCTGGTAGCATTCAGAAAGAGCTTGAAAACCTGGCTCTTTACTCAAGCCTTTAGATAAAGATTGCTCATCCAGAAGCAATCTGTATCTGTGACCATTCTTGTACCGGTTTGCACCTTTTACCTTTGTCAACTCGATATAGACACAGTAGGGTCTATTCCCATCCCAACTTGCACTTCCAGAATTTGCAGCACTTTATCAGTCACCTTGTGTTTACAATATTTATAGGGTGCACCTTACCCAGTCTACTTTTACAATCTCTCAGTTTTAATCCATGTTTTTATTAGTTCTTGTTTTTTATTGGCTAATGTTTTATTTTTATTTTTTATTTTTTTTATTGTGCAAGTTGTTGTCTATTGCTGTGTTTTATACTGCTTCTATTTTTATTCGGGCTTGGCCCCATGTAAGCCGCCCTGAGTCCCCTCCGGGGAGATAGAGGCGGGGTATAAAAATAAAGTTATTATTATTATTATTATTATTATTATTATTATTATTATTATTATTATTATACAAATACATGCAGATAGATTACTTTTGTTGTTGTTGTTGTTGTTGCAAAGCTGGAAGGAAATTCCCTTTTTGCGTGCTACAACTCATACAATTCTCCAAATCGCACGGTTCGCTGACATTCTAGGACTACAATCCGTAGGCTTTTTGTGCACATTTCTAATCCACGTTATATCAAAATAGAGTAAGGGCCACGTTGCTGTGAGTTTTCCGGGTGCTATGGCCACGTTCCAGGAGCATTCCCTCCTGATGTTTCGGCCACTTGCTTCACTATTACAGTAGAGTCTCACTTATCCAACACTCGCTGATCCGACGTTCTGGATTATCCAACGCATTTTTGTAGTCAATGTTTTCAATACATCGTGATATTTTGGTGCTAAATTTGTAAATACAGTAATTACAAAATAACCTTACTGCGTATTGAGCTACTTTTTCTATTAAATTTGTTGTATAACATGATGTTTTGGTGCTTAATTTGTAAAAATCATAACCTAATTTTCCTTAATCTCTCCTTATTATCCAACATATTCGCTTATCCAACGTTCTGCCGGCCCGTTTATGTTGGATAAGTGAGACTCTACTGTATTTGATGTGAGATGGGCAAAGGCATGAAACGAAGGCCAGGCAACTAACTAGACAGACCTGAAACTTGGGCACTGAGACTACGGCTGGATCAACGCTGCCATAGAATAGAAGTGAATTATACGTTGTCTACATTAGGCACCGGTGTGAATGTTGCAATTGGCCACCTTGATTAGTAAATAAAGTAAAATCAGTAAATAAAGAACAACACTCAGGAAACAGGGGAATTCCAGACAGGAAACAATCAGGGCCAGCTAACACCTCTCAACCTGTAGAGACCATAAGCCAGAAAAATAGTAAACTACTGCCTATGTAGCATTGCCTGTGCATATGCCCCTCCCTCCCTTCCTGTGAGCTGGTGCCTTTCTCCAGAAAGTTCCAAGACCAAAAGTTAGCTTGAAATCAACAAGTGAGGTCACACGTATCACTTATGCCAAATAGGTGTGGAAGGTGAGGAAGACCCTCAGCCATTGGTCAATTTTAGATAAGCCGAGATATAAATTCTTTGTTTGCTACGCACATGTTACGACGGCCATTTGCATGATATGGACCCATTAGAGTGGGTGCCTACAGCTGTTTGCCTTATCATCAGCTGTGATAACAATAAAAAGCTTGTTTTATTGCTCTCTTGGAATTCTCTCCTTTGCTTCCCCTCCAGGCTAGTTTCCAACAAACCAAGGATCTCGCCAGGCAGAAAGCTGTCAGAGTATTTGCAGCGCAGCAGTAGTTGGATGGAAGCAGTGGAACACAGAACGAAGAGACACTCGGAGACGTTGGTAAAACTATTTACAATTTACAATTACAATAACCAACACAAACAGACTTGCAGACGACAGACGAACCCAGGACTGTTCTGTTCTTCAACAGAACTTGACTCGAACTCTAGGCAGACAGAACTCAACTGAACTGACGCAATCGTTATGCACAAACACTTGTGTCTGGATACTCCCTAGTTCCAGCCACGCATCAAGGTCATCATAGCTTCTTGGCAATTAACTCTTTCCACACTATGGTACATTCTGGATGATGCAATCAGTTGCAATACAAGCATGGCACAAATTGCATTTAAACACTATCAATACACAAATCCCATATTAACAAAAGCAGCCAGGCTTTGAAGCTGCAAAGCTATTCAATGCTAATCAAGCTGGCCAATTGCAACATTCACACATGAGTTCTTTATCCCACCCTGGACATGATTTCACAGATATATAAACCCCACTTGCCTCATTTCCAAGAGACTTCACAACTTCCGAGGATGCCTGCCATAGATGTGGGTGAAAGGTCAGGAGAGAATGCTTCTGGAACATGGCCAGACAGCCTGGAAAACTCACAGCAACCCAATAATAATAATAATAATAACTGCAAAAGTATTGGAAAATGAGCATGCAAAGATACTGTGGGACTTCCAAATCCAGACTGACAAAGTTCTGGAACACAACACACCAGACCTCACAGTTGTGGAAAAGAAAAAGGTTTGGATCATTGATGTTGCCATCCCAGGTGACAGTCGCATTGACGAGAAACAACAGGAAAAACTCAGCCGCTATCAGGACCTCGAGATTGAACTTCAAAGACTCTGGCAGAAACCAGTGCAGGTGGTCCCGGTGGTGATGGGCACACTGGGTGCCGTGCCAAAAGATCTCAGCCGGCATTTGGAAACAATAGACATTGACAAAATTACGATCTGTCAACTGCAAAAGGCCACCCTACTGGGATCTGCGCGCATCATCCGAAAATACATCACACAGTCCTAGACACTTGGGAAGTGTTCGACTTGTGATTTTGTGATACGAAATCCAGCATATCTATTTTGTTTGCTGTGTCATAATAAATAATAATAATAATAATAATAATAATAATAATAATAATAATATTTCCTTACTTGAAAACTCCTCTCCCGCGTCTTCCACGTCCGGCGGCTCTGTGGGATCCATTGGTTTGGCCGCCATAACACAGTCGCTGAAAGTTCAACGTAAAGAAGAAAGAAATGCTATTATTTTAGGTGTAAATAACAGGCCATGTAGTGCAGATGAGGAAGAAGTGGGATTTCATGCCCAGCAAACAAGCCGGGCTCCTTCCCAGATGTGCTTCCAACACAACCGCGGAGCCACAGCGCACACAATAAGTGTGGGATTTCATGCCTCTCTTTGCGCAGAACCAAACAGCCTTTTCCTCGCTTCTCAATAACACACCGTTGTTGAGCCAAAACCAACAAGATCGTTGCTTTCTCAAGAGGACGGGTCCCGCTTCTCAGGAAGCCGGGGGTCAATGTGTGCGAAAGAAGGGAAATGCCTAGGAAATGCTTTGCATTTTTAAAAAATTGTATAAACACTACGGAGTAAACCTCTTGAATCCAGCCTCCAAAGGGTGGGATGGCCCTTGCAGTTTACTTATTCCATAGGTTTGTTTGTTTGTAAAACCATTGCTGTTTTCTATTTAAGACTTTGCTCATTTTTAAATGCCGGGATTTCTTAAGATTTCTGGGTCCGTTCCAGTCCTCCGACTCTGGATTGTATAGTCGAGCTTTGCGTTTTAAACTCTCAAAGACCTTCTGGATGCGAAGGAGATCCACAAAATTACACACCAGAGAACACAGCTCGTATGGCTGCTTGCACAACGCCATGCCAATCGAGGTTTCTGTGGTTTGGCATGTCTAGCCAGCGAGACTATTCGGGAGAGAAAGAAAGAAGCAGGGAAAGATAGGGTGACTCCGTTCCAGGGTCACAAGGGTTTTGTGGCATTTGCACAACCAAACAAGAGGCGTATTGGATCAGAACAAAGGCCTCTCTCGTACAACATTCTGCTCAAGCAACCGTTAGTTACCTCTAGGAGAAACCGTCTGGCACGTAAACTATATATAAAACACCAACTAT
The DNA here is from genome assembly GCF_035594765.1 of Anolis carolinensis. Classification (NCBI taxonomy): domain Eukaryota; kingdom Metazoa; phylum Chordata; class Lepidosauria; order Squamata; family Anolidae; genus Anolis; species Anolis carolinensis. The sequence goes on from NW_026943823.1 coordinate 1,368,987, forward strand.
ATATAAAAGGACTGGAAGCAACACTTGAAAGGGGATGTTGGCTGTGTGCCAAAATAATCGGGCATATCCATTTTAAAATCAGAATAGTAAATAAGGAGCAACACTCTGCAAACAGAAGAATTCCAGACATGAATCAATCAGACGCAGCTAATGACTCTGAACAAAGGATATGAAGCTGGCAAGGCCATTTAATACTAATCAAAGTGATTAATTACAACATTCACACTTGCCTCTAACAGACAAGAGTTCTCTCTCCCACCGTGGACCTTCCACAGATATATAAACCTTTCTTGCTTAGTTTCTCCATAGACCTCACCACCTCTGAGGATGCCTGCCATAGATGTGGGCAAAATGTCAGGAGAGAATGCTTCTGGAACATGGACAGACTGCCCGGAAAACACACAACAACCCTGTGATTCCAGCCATGAAAGCCTTCGACAACAAATTGAGCACATCCTTTCTAAACATTATATATATATAATATATATATATAAATAAAAGCTGTGCCCAGCCACGCATTGCTGTGGCTTATGGGAATGCTTTGTTGGCCAGGTGGAATGGCACTGAATAGCCTTGCAGCCTCAAAGGCCTGAACCCTGGCTGTACCTGGCGCCATTGTGGCCGAGGGGGTTGCTAGGAGACGAAGTGGGTGGGGCCTAAAGAGGGCAGGGCCTACCCTTCTGACCAGCAACTAGGGTTGAAAACAGCTCTTCCTCGTTCTCTAATTCGGACTTTATTTTCCAGGTTTTTTGACTGAAAGACATAGATTGGATGACTATGTCTTTTGTGGCCAAATTTGGTGTGATTTGATTCAGTGGTTTTGTTGTTTACTCAGTCCTACAAACATACATTACATATATACACACACACACACACACACACACTAGCTGTGCCCGGCCACGCATTGCTGTGGCAAAGTATGGTGGTATGGGAAAAAAAGTATTGAGATATTGGTGGTAGTTAGGGTAAAGGGTAAAGGTTTTCCACTGACGGAGTTTAGCCTTCTAACTGGCAGCAATTGGATAAAAACAATTATTCCTCTCCCTCTAATTAGGACTTTATTTTTCTTCTCTTTTTGTTGTATGAACGTAGAGGCATGGATGAGGTTGTGCTGCCAAGTTTAGTGTTTCTGGGATGTGTGGTTTTGTTGTTTTGTCCTAAGCCGAAATTTCATTACCCTTTTATATATATAAGAATATATAGGTAATGAAGTTTGGGCCGAGAAGTAAACAACAAAACTAAACGTCCCAGAACCACGAAACTGGCCAACAGAACCCAAAGGCCTTGCTGCTCGGTTCCTACCATGAAACTGAACATCTCCAACTGAACTGGGACCCAAAAAAGCCCCAAAACCAGGAAAAACGAACAGCACATGCGCCAAACATGAACCGGCATGCGCCCAACACACCCCCACCCCTCAACCGTGTGCTCCTGAGCCTCGGTGCTGGTGCTGGCGCAACTACTCATTGTATTCCATCTCACCAAACAAGGTTTCCCATAAGAACAAACCGGCCAGGCTTTGAGGTTGTAAGGCTATTCACTACTATTCCACCTGACCAACAAATGATTCTGAAAAGCCACAGCAACGCGTGGCTGGACAAAGCTTATATATATCTCAGTAGAGATCCTTCTGAAATAGTTTAACTACATTATATGGCAATGTAGATCCAGCCTTGGACATACTCCTCCTGACTTGATAGGTTAGCTTTGCCCAACTTTATGGACTCGGGTCAGGTAAAGCGAATCTAGCCGGTCTCCAACAAACAAAGAATGCTGGGTCCACTATTTTGAGGTCTATCACATATAATTACAAGAGGGAGTTGGTGGCTGTGTTATTATGGTCCGTAGAGCTGTAACCGACAACTCAAGAAACCGAGAGACAGTTTGGTTAGTCGGTTGATTGGATGAAATCTTAGCTCCGAAGCCTCTTTCGGGAACATGAGTTTATGTCAACGGTCCTGCCTTATTACAGGGGCTTTTGTTTCGCGTTGGGGCCTCTGGGCCACATTAAAGGAAACCGAAGGAGAACTGCTAAGTCAGCAAAGCGCTCCCTCCCAATCCTGTTTACAACTCCAAACTTAAAAGTTAACCATTACGCTCTCATTCCAAAACAAAGGCGCATCAACAAAGCGGCTACGACTAGGAGATAATTCTGCAGGAATATGGCCATACAGCCCAGGTTTGAAGACACAGTCCAAGCCCTCCCAACAGATTTCCATTCGGCTTTGGTTTAAACACCTCCAGAGAAGAAGCAATGACATTTTGAGATGCCCTTCGATAGAGGACGTCTGTCGGGAGGGCTTTGATTGTGCGCTTCCTGCGCGGCAAGGGCTCGGACTGGATGGACGAGTAGAAGCATTTCCGTGTCATTGCTCACCGCCTGAGCCCTAATCCTGCTCTTAAACCCTCAAGAGCTTTATGCGCCTGGGTGCCCTGGTGCATGGATATCATGCCATTGTATACATGCTTTGAACAGAAGGAAGTGCACCATTGAGGAAAAGTTCCTTCCTCCCACCTGTATCATCCAAGGACTTTCACAAATCGTGATCTTTCCAATACAATTGCCACTCTTAGTTTATTTTATTCAATCATTTACAGTATTTCTATTCTTTCCAATACAATTGCCACACTTAGTTTGTTTTATTTCTTTACTTAGATCAGGGGTCCTCAAACTTTTAAACCAGAGGGCCGGTCCACAATCCTTCAGACTGTTGGGGGGCCGAATTATCTTTTGAAAAAAAAAACCGAACAAATTCCTATGCACACTGCATATGTCTTATTTGTTGTGCTAAAACAACAACAACAACAACAACAACAACAACAACAACAACACAACGAAAGAAGAATACGATATTTAAAAATAAAAACAATTTTAACCAACTCAAACCGATCAGGATTTCAATGGGAAGTGTGGACCTGCTTCTGGCCAACAAGATAGTCAAGTTATTTAGGATTATTGTTGTTGTGTGCCTTCAAGTCATTTCAGATTTTGGGCGAGCCTAAGTCAAAAAAAATATTTATTTATTATTTATTTATTTACTACATTTATATCCTGTCCTTCTCACCCCGAAGGGGACTCAGAGCAGCTTACAATTTATATCTATATACAATATATTATATTAGTAGCATAGAACAATATTAGCATTATATATTACTATATTAAATTATACCACTATACTGTAATATTATATGACTTAGAGTATTTATATTCCGCCCTTCCTTCTCATCCCGAAGGGGACTCAGGGCGGATCACAACGCACACATATACATGGAAAACATTCCATGCCATTATTAGACAATAAGACATTTATAGACACACACAGAGGCAATTTAATATTTTTCCAGATTCAGGAAAATAATACATGTAATAATAATAGAGTAAAATAATACATGGAATAATCATCACCATAAATACAGGAAAATAATACATGTAGTAATAAATAGAGTAAAATAATAAATGCAATAATAATAATAATAAGATCAGAGTGAAATAATAAATGTATTAATAATAATAACAAAAATTGAGTAAAATAAATGTAATAGTAGCAACAATAATAGAGAAAAATAATAAATGTAATAATAGGGAAAATAATATATATATATATACACACACACACACACACACACACACACTAGCTGTGCCCGGCCACGCGTTGCTGTATTGATGGTAGTTAAGGTAAAGGGTCCCCTGGGCTGAGTGGGTTGCTAGGAGACCAAGTGAGCAGAGCTTAGCCTTCTAACTGGCAGCAATTGGATAAAAAACAATTATTCCTCTCCCTCTAATTAGGAATTTATTTTTCTTTTCTTTTTGTTGTATCAACCTAGAGGCATGGATGAGGGGCTGTGACGTCAATTTTCGAGGTTGTGGGGTGTTTACTTTTGTTGTTTTGTCCGCTGCCGTGATGCCATCACACATATATATATATATATATTCTTGAGTATAAGTTGACCCAACTTTAAGCCAACCAGGACCCTCACCTGAGTATAAGCCAAAGGATGCTTTTTCAGTCTTAAAAAGAGGGCTGAAAAACTAGGCTTATACTCGAGTATATACAGTAGTTAAATTAGCCTCCCTGCATAAAGCGGTACCTAGAATTTTCTACTCAACGGATGCAACTGTTTTTCAAGCCGCTTAGGTTGGCAGTGAGCTAGGCCCAGGAACCGCCATGTGCGTTGAAGCATCACGTAAGAAGGTTTAGAGGAGGATGTAGGGCACGGGAGATGCGTTTAGTGCCAGGGATTTGCAAGGAGAGGCCTCGGTGCAGAGGCTCCCATTGTGTTTGTAAACAAGGAGTAATTAATTATCTTCTCCCTCCTGCTTTTTCCCATTCTACAACCAAATCCATGCAGAAGAGAAAGAGAAAGGAAGGACGGAGGGGCGAGAAATGGAGGAAGAAGCATCTGCTGCCCGGCTGGGAGTCTCCGGGGCTGCCGGAGGAGCTAATCCTTCCGCCTCCCATCGCCTTAAAATAGACAGATGGAGCCTCTTGAGACCTTGAGCGCTGACATTCCCCGCTTGCATTAGGACAAAGATTACGTCCAGTCAACGTCCGCCTTTTCTCCTCCAAATAAGAGATGTCAGGCTCTTAAGGAAAGTCCTTTGGGTTCCACCTCCAAAGCGAGGTCCTTTGTTGGCACGGCTTGGAGGGCAACTACATTGTCCCAAATGCATCCCTCCCATCAAAAGCCTTGCAAGAAAGTCCTATGGCCTCTTTGGTCCTGAAACTACAAAGCATTGGGTGCATTGAGACATATACAATGAGACACAAATACACAGGCAAAGGCTTCTCCTTTCATTTCCGGCTCTCCATAAGGCATTGGGTGCATAAGGTGGCACGGCTTGGAGGGCAACTACATTGTCCCAAATGCATCCCTCCCATCAAAAGCCTTGCAAGAAAGTCCTATGGCCTCTTTGGTCCTGAAACTACAGAGCATTGGGTGTATTGAGACATACCATGAGACACAAATATATAGGCAAAGGCTTCTCCTTTCATTTCCGGCTCTCGATAAGGCATTGGGTGCATAAGGTGGCACGGCTTGGAGGGCAACTAGATTGTCCCAAATGGCCACCAAATGCATCCCTCTCATCAAAAGGGTTGCAAGAAAGTCCTATGGCCTCTTTGGTCCTGAAACTACAGAGCATTGGGTGCATTGAGACATATACAATGAGACACAAATATATAGGCAAAGGCTTCTCCTTTCATTTCCGGCTCTCGATAAGGCATTGGGTGCATAAGGTGGCACGGCTTGGAAGCCAACTAGATTGTCCCAAATGGCCACCAAATGCATCCCTCTCATCAAAAGGGTTGCAAGAAAGTCCTATGGCCTCTTTGGTCCTGAAACTACAGAGCATTGGGTGCATTGAGACATACAATGAGACACAGAAACACAGGCAAAGGCTTCTCCTTTCATTTCCGGCTCTCCATAAGGCATTGGGTGCATAAGGTGGCACGGCTTGGAGGGCAACTAGATTGTCCCAAATGGCCACCAAAGAGGACCAAAGAAAGGCCAATAAATACAGGAAAGTTGCAGGAAAGTCCTATGGCCTCTTTGGTCCTGAAACTACAGAGCATTGGGTGCATAAGGTGCACGGATGTAATGTTTACGTTTGGGCCCTGTCTCCAAGAGAAGCTCATTCTGTGCATGCAAATAGTTCCAACACGGAAAACGTCTTGTCTCGAGCCTTTCAGAGGAAGAAGACTTTGCCAATATTATTACAGATCTACAACCCTAGGTGTATTATTATTATTATTATTATTATTATTATTATTATTATTATTATTTATATTCCACTCTCCTCCCCGAGGGGACTCAGGGCGGATTACAGGATATAAACAAACACAGGCAAACATTCAATGGCTTGTTACAACAGCATTGACTGAGACACAAATACACAGGCAAAGGCTTCTCCTTTCATTTCCGGCTCTCCATAAGGCGTATGGATTAACTGTTAACAGAACTCTTGTCTGTTTGAGGCAGGTGTGAATGTTGCCATTGGCCACCTTGATTATCATTGTATAGCCTAGCAGCTTCAAAGCCTGGCTGCTTTAAAATCAGGACAGTAAACAAAGAACCAGCACTCAGAAAACAGGGGAATTCCAGACAAGGAACAATCAGGGCCAACAAAGGATTCCGCCAGGCAGGAAGCAGCCAGGCTTTGAAGCTGCAAGGCTATTCGATGCTAATCAAGCTGGCCAATGGCAACATTCACACTCGCCTCCAACAAACAAGGGTTCTTTCTTTCTCCCACCCTAGACATCATTCCACAAATATATAAACCCCGTTTGCTTAATTTTCAACAGACCTCACCAACTCTGAGGATGCCTGCCATAGATGTGGGCGAAACGTCAGGAGAGAATGCTTCTAGAGCATGGCGAGGAAGCCAGGCAAACTCACAGCAACCCAATGAAGTTATTCTATTGTATTCTGGACACGTGCACAACGTTAATCAAAACGTTGTTGGCAAAAGTGAGCTTCAGATGCACGTTAAGCATAAGCGCATGTTATGGTTGCTAAGAATCACGTGTCTGCAACTATTCCAAACATCTGAAACATGCAAGGCTCCTGCTTGCAAGCATTTGCAAGGTTTGGCCCACTGCTCTCCAATTGCCAACTCCTGCTGAGGATCTGAGCTGCTTGTTTTGAAAGGACGGCACATAAAATACGCGCCAGAGGGTTATATTTTAGAGCAGAATAGAATGAGGAGCATTAAGCAGTAAGAAGATTAATGCAAAGAAATTGTTTAAAACCATGTTTCTATCAGAACAGACAGTGATAGCACTGAGATGGAAAAACGATGGAAAAACAGACTGTGAAAAATGGGAATAACTATAATATATGTATGATCTTAAATATAGCACTGACTTAAGGAGCACAACCTTCTCCCTCCTGAAAGCCGCCTTCACATTGTATTGTAATTGCAAAGAAAAGATAGACAAGTGTTATTATGTTTCAACATTGAATGGCTGAGATCGGCACACATTCACTTTCCGGCGGTTTGATGCTCGCAAATACATTGTTTCGTGCCAAATAATAATATTGTATTGTGAATAGAAGTAACCTTTTAGACGAAGTGATAAACATTCATGAAACAAGGTTGTTGTATGTTTTCCGGGCTGTACGGCCATGTTCTAGAAGCATTCTCTCCTGACGTTTTGCCCACATCTGTGGCAGGCATCCTCAGAGGTTTTGAGGCATGGAGAAACTAAGCAACCAACCTGACATAGTATATTATTTCAGAACACAAAAATGCTTGACCACTCCAACAACTATCATGTCAGACTACACAGAGAAGCCATTGAAATCCACAAGCATAATAATACACTGTGTCAGGTTGGTTGCTGAGTTTCTCCATACCTCAAAACCTCTGAGGATGCCTGCCATAGAGGTGGGCGAAACGTCAGGAGAGACTGCTTCTGGAACATGGCCAGACAGCCCGGAAAACATACAACAACCCTGTGATCCTGGTCATGAAAGCCTTTGACAACACATTCATGAAACATTCATAAATTTAGACTTGGATCCCATCATTTTGTATCCGCAAAGAAGGTCTGAGCGAGTATCCAAACTGAGGTTGAGACAGTGACACTTTTACCCTCAACTTTCTTGCGTTTGTGCACAAATTTCAATAAAATACGTATTGTACATAAAACATGCTTCTGTTCTTTGCACAATGTCCTACTTAGAGTTGGATCTTCCTTACAAGGCATGATTTAAATGCAAAACTATTGGGGATCCTATATATATATAATCCTCTCTCTCTCTCTCTCTCTATATATATATAGGTAATGGAATCACGGCACCGGACAAAACAACTAAACTAAACGGCCCACAACCTCGAAAATTGACAGCACAACCTCTCATCCACGCCTCTACATTCATACAACAAAAAGAAAAGAAAAATTAAGTCCTAGCCACAGCAACGCATGGCCGGGCACAGCTAGTATATAGATATATATATAGATAGATAGATAGATAGATAGATAGAGATATACCCTGTTTCCCCTAAAATAAGACATCCCCAGAAAATAAGACCTAGTAGAAGTTTTGCTGAATTGCTAAATATAAGGCCTCCCCCGAAAATAAGACCTAGCAAAGTTTTTGTTTGGAAGTATGTCCACTGAACAGAACACCAGAGCATGCAGGATCGGTAAATGTACGGACCATAGATCATTGTACATGGAAATAATGGTAGTAACAAGATATTATTGACAGGATTCATAGTTTGTCTGGTTATGCTGGTTTGTGATGACAACTACTGTACAGTATATAATAAATGTTCATTTTTTTTGTTCAACAATAAATGTGAATTCTTCTTCATGGAAAAATAAGACATCCCCTGAAAATAAGACCTAGAGCATCTTTGGGAGCAAAAATTAATATAAGACACTGTCTTATTTTCGGGGAAACACGGTAGATAGATGCAAAACTATTGGGGATCCTATATATGTTCAAGCAGGGATGCATCTAGATTGCAGAAGGAATGGAGTTTGGCAACACTTGCAAAAACTAGAACTCCCACAGTTCTGCAGAGAAGACCTTCCGCATTGTTCCACTCAGAATAATAATAATAATAATTTAATAATAATAATGCAACATTGCTTACCCTTCTGCAACAGCGTTGCTCCAGCTCCTTCCTGCCTCCAGCTCTTCTCTGTTGCTCCTCCTCTTTTCTTTCTTTCTTTCTTTCTTTCTCTCCCTCTCTTTCCTTCCCTCCTTCCTTCCTTCCTTCTTAAGGGGAGGAGCTCCAGCCAAGCTCCTTGGCAGAAAGAAAGGCTCCCCAGGGCATGTGCAGAGTGCCTTTTCTTATAATATATTGCAGAATGCATGCAATTGGACACCTTCTAGACTGAAAGGCACGCTATGGACCTATTGCTTGGGTCCTTTGCCAGGCAGCTTCCTCTTGGTCAAAGGCTCCCCGGGCCATGTGCAGAGTGCCGTTTCTTCCAGATGAGCTTCAAAGGCATTGCACCCTCGCACTCAAGACCTGGCTCTTTACTAGAGCTTTTAATCTATGTTAATTTTATCAATATTTGTATGTATGTATTTTTATCCTTTACAATTTATCTTGTACATCGCCTAGAGCAGGGGTCCCCAAACTTTTTAAACAGGGGGCCAGTTCACAATCCTTCGGACCGTTGGAGGGCCGGACTATAGTTGACCACCGAGCAATTAATAATAATAATAATAATAATAATAAATAACAACAGCAATAATAATAAAAAGAGGGTTGGAAGAGACCCTTTGGGCCATTGAGTCCAATCCCCTTCCGCCTTTGTGTACCGAAAGCACAAGCAAAGCACCCCTGACAGATGGCCACCCAGCCTCAATGTTAATAATAATAATAATAATAATAATAATAATAATAATAATAATAATAGTAATTAATAAAGAGGGTTGGAAGAGACACCTTGGGTCATTAAGTCCAACCCTCGTCTACCTCTATGCACCAAAAGCACAAGCAAAGCACCCCTGACAGATGGCCACCCAGCCTCAATGTTAATAATAATAATAACAATAGTAATAGCAATAATAATTTAAAAAGGGTTGGAAGAGACCCTTTGGGCCATTGAGTCCAATCCCCTTCTGCCTTTGTGTACTGAAAACACAAGCAAAGCACCCCTGACAGATGGCCACCCAGCCTCAATGTTAATAATAATAATTAATAAAGAGGGTTGGAAGAGACACCTTGGGCCATTAAGTCCAACCCTCGTCTGCCTCTGTGCACCAAAGGCACAAGCAAAGCACCCCTGACAGATGGTCACCCAGCCTTAATGTTAATAATAATAATAAAGGTTGGAAGAGAAGAAGAGACCTCTTGGGTCATTTAGCCCAACCCCCTTCTGCCTTTGTGCTGTGGGGGCCGGATGAATGGCTTCGATGGGCCGCATCCGGCCCCCGGGCCTTAGTTTGGGGACCCCTGGCCTAGAGCATCGTGGATGGAGGGCAATTAATAAGTAATTAAATGATGATGATGATGATGATGATGATGATCTTCCTGCTTGGATTGCTTTTTCTCTCTTCGTGAGGGAAGCGGGTCCCCAGGGCATGTGCAGAGTGCCTTTCCCAAACTGAAGGACAACACCCAAAGACATCACACATTCAGCCAAAGAGAAAGAGTCCCCGAGGCATGCGCAGAGTATCTTCTTCCTCTCTAGACTGAAGAGGCGGCTTTCTCTCTCGGCCCCAGGGCATGTGCAGAGTGCCTTTCTTCTCCTTATATATACTGCAGAATCCATGCAATTGATACACACACACACATACATATTCCAAAATGCGAAGGAATGGGAAATATGAAACACTTGTGAGCATTTCAGCTGTAAGTGTGCATTGTGCAAATTCCTAGCTGCCTGTTTGAATATATGTTTTATGCAATGCGCGGATGGTTTGTGCAAGCAGCACTCACTCCCCCAAGTGGCAAAGCTGGGAGACTTCTTCTCATAGCAAATCTCTGCTGCGATTATATATACTGTATATACTCGAGTATAAGCCTAGTTTTTCAACCCTTTTTTAGGACTGAAAAAAACTCTCCTCGGCTTATACTCGGGTGAGGGTCCTGGTGGGCTTATATTCAGGTCGGCTTATACTCAAGTATATATGGTATATTTATTACCGTATTTTTCTCTGTTATTAATGGTATTGTTACATTTATTATTTTACTCTATTAATTATTATTATTACATTTATTATTTTACTCTATTATTGTTGTTGCTTTTACATTTATTTTACTCTATTTTTATTATTAATAATACATTTATTATTTTACTCTATTATTGCATTTATTATTATTATTACATTTATTATTTTACTCTATTATTACATTTATTATTTTACTGCATTTATTATTATTATTATTATTACATTTATTATTTCACTCTATTATTATTAAAAGGATATATAAGCACATTTACATTGAAGAAGATGAAAATACAGTAGAGTCTCGCTTATCCAACATTCTGGATTATCCAACTCATTTTTGTAGTCAATGTTTTCAATACATCATGATATTTTGGTGCTAAATTCGTAAATACAGTAATTACTACATAGCATTACTGCTTATTGAACTACTTTTTCTGTCAAATTTGTTTTATAACATGATGTTTTGGTGCTTAATTTGTAAAATCATAACCTAATTTGATGTTTCCTTAATCCCTCCTTATTATCAAACATATTTGCTTATCCAATGTTCTGCCGGGCCATTTACGTTGGATAAGCAAGACTCTACTGTACATTTATTATTTTACTCTATTTATTATTACATTTATTATTTTACTGCATTTATTATTATTACATTTATTATTTCACTCTATTATTATGAAAAGGATACATAAGCACATTGACATTGAAGAAGATGAAAATAATGATTTAATCAGAGTTGAACAGCCATATCTTAAATTACAGTTTGATGTACAGATTCAAAAACATTTAAACTACTGATGCCTCAATTAATGTAATTTTATTGGTATCTCGGCTTATACTGGAGTCAATGTTTACCCAGTTTTTTTGTGGTAAAATTAGGTGCCTCGGCTTATATTCAGGTTGGCTTATACGCGAGTATATACGGTATATATACTCGAGTACAGTTTTCAAACTGAGACTGTGTCGCATGAGAATCACGCAGCCTTGGAATATTGGATTGCAGCTCCCATCATCCCTCACTGTAGACTGTATTGTCAAGGGATGATAGGAGTTACAATACCAGTACACACTCCCTCCATTCCCACTATACATATTTACCAGAGTAAACACTATGAATAACTTCCCGTTTTAGTAGCAAATAAGGCCAGAGTTGGAGAAAGTTCCTTCTGGAGCTATAATTTCCAGAAATGTCGAGAATTCTGGGAGTTGTTGTCCAAAAAATAAGAGTAACTTTTCCAAGTCTGACATGGAACGGCATCTTAAAGTCGCCTTCAATCCTAAGAATGAGTTCTACTGAAGTTATTTTGAGTAAAGAGGTGTCTTTGGTGCCGACAACAAATCCCATCCACCCTGGCCAGCTTCATCGTCCATGAAGAATTGTGGGAGATGCAGTTTAAGGTACAGGATGACTTCAGAAATCGTTGTTCTGTATCAATGCAGAGGTGTATCCCGTGAACGCTATAGAAAGTAACAGCCAGTAGATCCAAAACAAATGGAGAGAAAGCCAGAGTTTGCCCAGGCCTGCTTTGGTTATTGGTTATCGATTGTTGTTGAGTTTATGCTTAAGATATATAGGCAAATATGCCTTTTATATTTTAAGTATTAATTTTTAAGTTTTTAAGTATTAATTCATTGTAATTCAATGTATCTTACATTGTTGTATTTTATTGGTTCAATACTAGGCTTGGTCCTCATGTAAGCCATCTCGAGTCCCTTTGGGGAGATGGGGCAGGATATAAGAATTAAGTTGCTGTTATATTATTATTATTATTATTATTATTATTATTATTATTATTATATTATTATATTATATTATATTATATTATTATATGTATATTTTATCACTGTTTCATGTATTTAATTTTAATTGGGCTGTGGCGCAGGCTGGAGAGCAAGCCAGCTGCAACCAGCTGCAATGAATCACTCTGACCAGGAGGTCATGAGTTCGAGGCCCGCTCGGAGCCTATGTTTGTCTTGTCTTTGTTCTATGTTAAAAGGCATTGAATGTTTGCCTATATATCTAATGTGATCCGCCCTGAGTCCCCTTCGGGGTGAGAGAGAAGGGCGGAATATAAATGCTGTAAATTAATAAATAAAGAAATAAATTTTTTATTGTGTTTTATTGTAAGCCACCCTGAGTCCCCTATGGGTGAAAAGGGCGGGATATAAGTATTGTAATAAATAATAAATAAAGACAGTGTCTGGGATCTCATTCATTATGCGCCAACCTCTAAAGTGGTTCAACCATTAAACCGGTTTGTGAAGTACGAGGAAAACAGGAGTGGGCGGCACATTATAATGGGCACAGCTGGGTTCAAAGCCAAAGAAAGCAGGACGGGGCTTGTCAATCATGCATTCCCTTTCCCAGGAAGGAGGTGAAGGAGCGCCTGGATGGGCCTGCTCTCCCTTCAGCAAACAGAGTGATGTTATAATAATAATAATAACAACAATAATAATAACAACAACAACAACAACAACAACAACAACAGACATGACAGTTGTGGAAAAGAACAAGGTTTGGATCATTGATGTCGCCATCCCAGGTGACAGTCGCATTGACAAAAAACAACAGGAAAAACTCAGCCGCTCTCAGGACCTCAAGATTGAACTTCAAAGACTCTGGCAGAAACCAGTGCAGGTGGTCCCGGTGGTGATGGGCACACTGGGTGCCATGCCAAAAGATCTCAGCCGGCATTTGGAAACAATAGACATTGACAAAGTTACGATCTGCCAACTGCAAAAGGCCACCCTGCTGGGATCTGCAGCATCATCCGAAAATACATCACACAGTCCTAGACACTTGGGAAGTGTTCGACTTGTGGTTTTGTGATACGAAATCCAGCATATCTATCTTGTTTGCTGTGTCATAATAAAATAATAATAATAATATTAATAATAATAAATCACACAGTCCTAGACACTTGGGAAGTGTTCGACTTGTGATTTTATGAAATGAAATCCAGCATATCTATCTTGTTTGCTGTGTCATACAATAAAATAATAATAATAATAAGTTTATTTATACCCAGCCTCCATCTCCCCCGAAGGGGACTCGGGGCGGCTCACAGATAATACCAGATAAAAACAATAACAATATACAATACATCAATGAGCAAAAACATACACAAATTATAAAATTTAAACATCAACCTCTAGAAATAATAAAAACACACTTAATAAAACATGGAATTAAAAACAGCGAGGTTATGATAATATACTAAGTAAAGTGCACATTATAAAAGTTGTAAACTCAAAATAACAGATAAAGTGCTGCAGTGATGTTATAAAAGTGATAAAGTGCTGTTATGATGTTATCATCGCAAGAGCATCCTCTCAGTCCCATGGGAACCCTAAAGCCTGGATCCTATACATTCTCGGCCTTTCCACACTTTGATGACTGAGGTTCGTGTCTCCCTCGAGACACGGGATCACCAAATGTCACAGCTCTTCCAACTCCTGGATGCCAAGAAGTGGCCAAAAGCTGATGCGCCCTGGTAAAGCTTGGCACACTTTTTGCAAAGGAGCTGTCCCTCTCCCAGACCGCTCTCCAAGTGGGAAAAGGCCCTGAAGAATCATTCAGCTCTGTGGTTTTCAGCTCTCTGGCTGCCAAAGCGGAAGGACCCTGGGAAGAGAAGGGTCTCCAAGGCAGGAAGAGGAGGAGCAAAGGGGGAGAAAAGGGTGTCCAAAAAGGAGGCGCGCCCTGCGTAAAACTTGGCAAGGTTTTTTGGCAGAAGAGCTGTCCCTAGTTTTAAGAGTTGTCCTCCTTGGCCTTGGAGGTGCTGATCCAGATTAGTATCCCTCCCAGTTCCTCCTCCTCCTCTTCTTGCCTTGGAGACCCTTCCCTTCCTCGGAGAGAGGGGCGTTGGAGAGGGACAGCAATTTTGCAAAAAGTGTGCCAAGCTTTACGCACGGCGCGCCTCCTCTTCCTTTGGTTTGGAGGCGTTGATCCCCATTGCTATCCTTCCCAGCTCCTCCTCCTCCTTCTCCTCTTCCCCTTCCTGTTCCCCTTCCTGGTTAGGAGACCCTTCCCTTCTTTGGAAAGAGGGGCCTTGAAGAGGGACCGCTCTTTTGCAAAAAGTGTGCCAAGCTTTACGCACGGCGCGCCTCCTCTTCCTTTGGTTTGGAGGCGTTGATCCCCATTGCTATCCTTCCCAGCTCCTCCTCCTCCTTCTCCTCTTCCCCTTCCTGTTCCCCTTCCTGGTTAGGAGACCCTTCCCTTCTTTGGAAAGAGGGGCCTTGAAGAGGGACCGCTCTTTTGCAAAAAGTGTGCCAAGCTTTACGCACGGCGCGCCTCCTCTTCCTTTGGTTTGGAGGCGTTGATCCCCATTGCTATCCTTCCCAGCTCCTCCTCCTCCTTCTCCTCTTCCCCTTCCTGTTCCCCTTCCTGGTTAGGAGACCCTTCCCTTCTTTGGAAAGAGGGGCCTTGAAGAGGGACCGCTCTTTTGCAAAAAGTGTGCCAAGCTTTACGCACGGCGCGCCTCCTCTTCCTTTGGTTTGGAGGCGTTGATCCCGTTTGTTATCCTGCCCAGCTCCTCCTCCTCCTCCTCCTCTTCCCCTCCCCTTCCTGGCTTGGAGACCCTTCCCTTCCCTGGAAAGAGGGGCGTTGAAGAGAAACAACTCTTTTGCAAAAGTGTGCCAATCTTTAAGCACGGCGCGCCTCCTCCTGGGCACCTCTTGGGCACCTCCTCTTCGGGCTTGGAGGCGTTGATCCCCATTGCTATCCTTCCCAGCTCCTCCTCTTCCTCCTCTTCTTCCCCCTCCCCTTCCTGGCTTGGAGACCCTTCCCTTCTTTGGAAAGAGGGGCGTTGAAGAGGGACCGCTCTTTTGCAAAAAGCGTCCCAAGCTTTACGCACGGCGCGCCTCCTCTTCTTTTGGTTTGTGAGCGTTGATCCCGTTTGCTATCCTTCCCAGTTCCTCCTCCTCCTCCTCCTTTTTCCCCTCCTCTTCCTCCTCCCCTCCTTCCTCCTCTTCTTCCCCCTCCCCTTCCTGGCTTGGAGACCCTTCCCTTCCCTGGAAAGAGAGGCCTTGAAGAGAGACAGCTCCTTTGCTAAAGTGTGCCAAGCTTTACGCACCAAGCTTTACGCACGGCGCGCCTCCTCTTCGGGTTTGTGAGCGTTGATCCCGTTGGCTGTCCTTCCCAGCTGCTCCTCCTCCTCCTCTTCCTCCTCCTCCTCCTCCTCTCCCCCCTCCCTCCCTCCCTTTGGGCTCTGCTCTCGGTCGGCCATGGCGCAGGAGGAGGAGGGCGCGGGCGGCGAGAGCGGCGGGCTGCTGCTGGAGCTGGTGAGCTCCCCGCTGAACCTGAGCCTGCTGGGCCTCTGCCTCTTCCTGCTCTACCAGATCCTGCGCGGGGATCGGGGCCGGGCCCAGGCCGAGGGCGAGGAGGACGCGCCCCCGCCGCTGCCCAAGCTCCGCCGCCGGGACTTCACCCTGGCCCAGCTCAGGCCCTTCGACGGCGCCCAGAACCCGCGCATCCTCATGGCCATCAACGGGAAGGTCTTCGACGTCTCCCGCGGGAGGAAGTTCTACGGACCCGGTGAGGGAGGGGGGGGGGGGAGGGGGGGAGGGGGGCCCGGGGGGGGAGGGGGCCGGCCGTGCCTCTGCCCCATGGCCAAGATGGGATCCGGGCAAGGGGCCCACGCACCAGGCTTGGGTCCTGGGATGTATGTATGTGTGTGCGCACGCCCTTGCAACTTGGGGACTGCCTGGATGTGTAAATGCACATATACATACATATACACACACACAGGCAGTCCCCATATTACCAAAGAGATCGGTTCTGTAGGTTTATTATGAAGTCGAATTTATTTTTAAGTTGGAACAGGTTCATTTTGAAATGTAACTAGAGCCAAACAGATACATAAGGTAAAGGTAAGAATTTTCTCCTTGACGTTAAGTCTAGTGGTTTCCGACTCTGGGCCTTGTAGCTCATCTCCATTTCTAAGCCGAAGAGCCAGGGTTGTCCGTAGACTCTTCCAAGGTCATGTGGCCATAGGCATGACTACATGGGGCGCTGTTACTTTCCTGTCAGAGCGGGACCTATTGATCTACTCACACTCTGTGTGTTGGTGCTCCTCTCTATTTCTAAGCCTAAGAGCCGGCGTTGTCCATAGACACCTCCAAGGTCATGACTGCATCGAGCGCCATTACCACCCTGCTGGAGCAGTACCTATTGATCTACTCACATTTGCATGTTTTCAAACTGCTTGGTTGGAAGAAGCTGGGGCTGACAGCAGGAGCTCACTCCATCCTGCAGATTCAAACCACCAACCTTCCAATCAGCAAGTTCAGCAGCTCACTGGTTTGGTCAGCTGCGCCACCAGGGGCTCCAACATACATACATACGTGTGTACATACATACACACATACATACACATGCCCTCTCCAAGTTTTGAACAAGATCCGTTCTGTAGATTTGTTCTGAAGTTGAATTTCTTTCCAAGTGTAACTCCAACCAAATACAGTAGAGTCTCACTTATCCAAGCCTCGCTTATCCAACGCTCTGGATTATCCAAGCCATTTTTGTAGTCAATGTTTTCAATACATCGTGATATTTTGGTGCTAAATTTGTAAATACAGTAATTACAACATAACATTACTGCGTATTGAACTACTTTTTCTGTCAAATTTGTTGTCTAACATGATGTTTTGGTGCTTAATTTGTAAAATCATAACCTAATTTGATGTTTAATAGGCTTTTCCTTAATCCCTCCTTATTATCCAAGATATTCGCTTATCCAAGCTTCTGCCGGCCCGTTTATGTTGGATAAGTGAGACTCTACTGTATTATTATTACATGTATTATTTTACTCTATTATTATTAAAAGGATACAGAAGCACATTTACATTGAAGATGAGAATTATGATTGGATCAGAGTTGGACAGTCTTATCTTAAATTAGAGCTTGATGTAAATATTCAAAAACATTTAACCTATGGATGCCTCAGTTAATGTAATTTTATTGGTATCTCTTTTTATTTCTGAAATTTACCATTCTCGGCTTATACTGGAGTCAATGTTTTCGCAGTTTTTATTGTGGTAAAATTAGGCGCCTCGGCTTATATTCGAGTCGGCTTATACTCGAGTATATACAGTATTTATAGAAGCTTTGCAATGTTTATGTGTCTTAACCATGCTATCTTTGCTTTCAGAAAGAGGCTGCACTGGGCTTCACCCACCCCAAACCGACTTTAGTTTTCCCAATTCACAATATGCAGAGCCAAGCTTTCCATGATTCCATGCGCCCGCCCACCTTGGTTCCCATTGAATTATAGGGTTCAGCACTCTTGCAAGCCAAGATTGCGCCATTGGCAGCATGTACTTTCACCTGCCATACCTCCAGGCCCGATTGCTAACTAAAGGTTGAGCAACGATGTTCCTCCGCCTCTTAGGTAATGTTTACAGAGAGGCCTATCAGGCTTTGCTGGAATTTCTGGTGAAGGTTCAGAGCAAGAGAAGCATCTCGCTCGGGCTCTTTGCCCTCGTTCTTTCTTGCTCTCGGGGCATGGTTTGCATTTCAACAAAGCAACCATTTTCAAGTAGCCTGGCCTTCGTAATTTCCCTGTCCGACAAGTTGCAGAGGTTTAAAATCCTCTTCACTGAGGAGAGGGTCCGTTTTTAGTACGTTGCAGCAAAATCACAAAGAGACATAAATGAATGAATGTATTTTATATCAACTAGGAGAGGTTATGAGCCCTGGTGGCGCAGTGTGTTTAAGCGCTGAGCTGCTGAACTTGCAGACCAAAAGGTCCCAGGTTCAAATCCCGGGAGTGGCGTGAGCGGCCGCTGTTAGCCCCAGCTCCTGCCAACCTAGCAGTTTGAAAACATGCCAATGTGAGTAGATCAATAGGTACTGCTCCGGCGGGAAGGTAACGGTGCTCCATGCAGTCATGCCAATGGCCACATGACCTTGGAGGTGTCTACGGACAACGCTGGCTCTTCGGCTTAGAAATGGAGATGAGCATCAACTCCCAGAGTCAGACATGACTGGACTTAACATCAGGGGAAACCTATATTTAGAAAGGATTTTTGTTGTCAATGTTTTCAATACATCGTGATATTTTGGTGCTAAATTTGTAAATACGGTAATTACAAAATAACCTTACTGCGTATTGAGCTACTTTTTCTGTCCAATTTGTTGTCTAACATGATGTTTTGGTGCTTCATTTGTAAAATCATAATCTAATTTGATGTTTAATAGGTTTTTCCTTAATCCCTCCTTATTATCCAAGATATTTGCTTATCCAAGCTTCTGCTGGCCTGCTTAGCTTGGATAAGTGAGACTCTACTATATATATATGTTTTATAGAATCCATTTACGAGTTTCATGTGCAAACGCTAAACCACGAAACGTCCAAGGAAGATTTTGAGCGAAGTCGCCTATGAGCACATGATCATAATTTCATGTAATAATGTAGAAGGAATAAAACTGGCAGTGTGGTGTTTTTATAATGCCATGTAAGTAATGGGAGAGGGAGAAATCGTGATAATGTAACCCGTTGTTTAGCTTTTTGGGAACATTTAGGAACATTAAAATAAAAGTAAATAACAGAAATGCTGTGCAAAGGAAACGGCTACATACGAAGGGGCCTCTGTTATCTGTGCCTGAACAATCTCTCGTTGCCTGTCTGTCCCTGGCCTTTGAGCCCGTGTTCATTGCAAAGAGAGGCAGAGGTTGCAAGAAACACCCAGGCCTTGTGCAATGTGCAGTGCGCTCCTCCCACACCAATGGCATGCAAAGCGAAGCCCCAGAAATGCATTCATTTCTTCTAATAGGCCCCGATCCTTGGATTCTAAATTAAATGAAATTAAAAGGTGCTTCCGATGACGATAAATCCCAGAACCCCCCAAACCGGTAATATTTTTCCTTGTAGAGAGCCATAAACAGTACCTTCTCCCCTCTTATTCTTTGTGCTTATATATGAGAGTGAGGAGAAGCAAGTAATATCATAAAAATTAATATTAATATTATATATGAGAGTGAGGAGAGGCAAGTCACATCATAATAATATTAATATTATATATGAGAGTGAGGTGAGGCAAGTAACATAATAATAATGAAAACATTGACTACAAAAATGTGTTGGATAATCCAGAACATTGGATAAGTGAGACTCTACTGTATATATATAAATGTAAATAATAATTTTATATATATATATATATATATATATATATATATATATATATATATATATATATATATGAGAGTGATAGCATCACGGTGACCCACAAAACAACAAAACTACAGACCCCCCAACCTCGAAATTTGACAACACAACCCATCATCCACGCCTGTAGGTTGATACAACAAAAAGAAAAGAAAAATAAAGTTCTAATTAGAGAGAGAGGAATAATTGCTTTTATCCAGTTGCTGCCAGTTAGAAGGCTAAGCTCCTCCAACTTGGTCTCCTAGCAACCCAATAAAAAATAATAAAAAACACTAAAAAATAATACAATAAAATACTATAATAACAGAAAATAACTAAAAATAATACAAGAAAATAATAAAATATAATAAAAATATAACTTACAATAAAATTAATTAAAAAATGCAAATAACATCAAATAAAAATTACACAACAATTTT
This sequence comes from Anolis carolinensis, assembly GCF_035594765.1. Taxonomy (NCBI): domain Eukaryota; kingdom Metazoa; phylum Chordata; class Lepidosauria; order Squamata; family Anolidae; genus Anolis; species Anolis carolinensis. The sequence goes on from NW_026943823.1 coordinate 1,389,211, forward strand.
TAACCAATACCACCACCACTTTGCCACAGCAACGCGTGGCCGGGCACAGCTAGTATTATATATGAGAGTGAGGAGAGGCAAGTAACATCATAATAATGAATATTAATATTATATATGAGAGTGAGGAGAGGCAAGTAACATAATAATTAATATTAATATTATAATTATTATTGTAATAAGTATAAATAGAACATTATTAATAATTATTAATAAATAGTATTATTATTACTACTAATAATGATTAATAATCATAATATTAAATGCCATCCATTGTAAGATGTGCCCTGATTTGCGTTCAATCACCATCACCAGAAAAACATGAGATATACTGTACAGTAATTTCAATAATATTATTAATACAGTAGGCTCTCGCTTATCCAAGCTGAACAGGCCGGCAGAAGCTTGGATAAGCAAATATCTTGGATAATAAGGAGGGATTAAGAAAAAGCCTGTTAAACATCAAATTAGGTTATGATTTTACAAATTAAGCACTAAAACATCCATGTTATACAACAAATTTGACAGAAAAAGTAGTTCAATATGCAGTAATGCTATGTAGCAATCACTGTGTTTACAAATTTAGCACCAAAATATCACGATGTATTGAAAACATTGACTACAAAAATGCGTTGGATAATCCAGAACGTTGGATAAGCGAGTGTTGGATAAGTGAGACTCTACTGTAAATGTAATGTACGTTTGTAGGACTGTGTAAACAACAAAACCACTGAACTAAATCACACCAAATTTGGCCACAAAAGACATAGTCATCCATTCTATGTCTTTCAAACAAAACAAAAAAACCCTAGAAAAATAGTCCAAATTACAGAGGATGAAGAAGAGCCTTTCTCCCCCTAACTGCCAGTCAGAAAGGATGCATGTTGCAAAATATGCAAAGTTTGCAAAGCTCTGCCTTAGCTGCTGTGTTGGGAGCTACAAAGTGGGCTTCTCCAATGTTTTAACATGTTGCATTTCTCCGTGTTTTGTGCCGTGAAGAGGGCCCTTACGGGATCTTTGCCGGGAGGGACGCGTCCAGAGGCCTGGCCACCTTCTGCCTGGACAAAGAAGGGCTGAAGGAGGAATATGACGACCTCTCCGACCTGGACGCCACGCAGAGAGAGACGCTGAGCGACTGGGAGCAGCAGTTCACCTGTAAGCCTTGCCCAAGATGTTACTGACTCCCCATTGCAAGCTGAATTTAGTGCTGATAGGAAGGGGCCTGAGGCTGTTAGGAATTGTGGGACTTGAGGTCCAAAACACCTGGAGGGAGGGCCGAAGTTTTCCCATGCCTGTTCTACTTGCACCCCAATGTTTTCCTTTCCATGGCATGACATTCAGTAGCAAACTGTCATGATCTCCGATCTCTGGACACAAAGAACAGATGCCAGCCATAAAACTGGCCAGCCATAAAACCTCAGTTACCCTCTGGTATGTGAGAGCCCCTATATAAATGGGCTACAGAGAAGATTCTGGTATTCCATACACAAACGCTTCCTTTGGTTTTGGGGTTTGCCAATCAAGGTGTGCATTAGATCCAACGGAGCATGAGAGTCGAGTCAACACGGGGTGAATCCCTTCATTTGTTCAGAAGGATTTATTCTTCCGTGGGGATTATAAGGGCACCTCGTGTACAAAGCTCGGGGAAATCTGACCCCGTCTTCGCTTGAATGTCCGTCTTGGCAGACTCTCGTTTGACTTGTTTTTGAAACCGAAGCAGAACTGGTTTCTCTTGTCCTCAGGATTAAGTAGGTTCTAATGTTTCTCTTAAGGTGGTACAGCCTTCTTTAAATGGGTTGCTGTGAGTTATCTGGGCCATGTTCCAGAAGCATTCTCTCCTGACGTTTCACCCGCATCTATGACAGGCATCCTCAAAGGTTGTGAGTTCTGTTGGGGGTTTATATATATATACCTGTGGAATAATGTCCAGGGTGGGAGAAAGAAAGAACTCTTATGAACGTTGCAACTGGCCACCTTGATTAGCATTGAATGGCCTTGCAGCGTCAAATCCCGGCTGCTTCGTGGTCAATCTAACAATCAGGGCCAGCGAATACCTCCCAACAAAGGATTCCCCCCCAGGCAGCCTGGCTGCTTCTTGCCTGAGGAAATCCTTTGTTGGGTGGTGTTAGCTGGCCCTGATTGTTTCATACGCTATAAACACAGTATGTATATTAGAGCATCATATACATAAACACAGTATGTATATTAGAGCATCATATACATTTGACATTCACATAAGTTTTTGCAACAATAATAATAAAGTATGCATTTAAGTCTCTAAGATTGCAGCTTCTTGAAACATTATATTCTGTAAAATACTGCTTTGTATTACAACAGTGTACTTTATTATTGTTATTGTTGTGAACTTATGTGAATGTCAAATGTATATGATGCTCTAATATACATACTGTGTTTACAGCATATGTTTTGAACCTTTATAGTGTTTGCGTATCTTTTTGACATTGTTTAGAATAGACATCTGTGTTTATTGATTGTTGTATTTCGCCTGATTGTTTCATGTCAAGCAGCCAGGCTTTGAAGCTGTAAGGCCGTTCAATGCTAATCAAGCTGGCCAATGGCAAGATTCACACTTGAATCCAACAGAAGAGTTCTTTCTCCCACCCTGGATATTCCTCAGATATATAAACCACAATTGCCTTGTTTTCAACAGACCTCAACACCTCTGAGGATGCCTGCCATAGATGTGGGCAAAATGTCAGGAGAGAATGCTGCTGGAGCATGGACATACAGCCCGGAAAACTCACAGCAACCCAGTGATTCCGGCCATTAAAACCTTCAGTGACACTTCTTTAAATGCTTTAAATGGTGGCGGGATGCAAGAATAAAGTTGTTGTTGTGGTGGTGGTGGCGGGATATAAGAATAAAGTTGTTGTTGTTGTTATTTGTCTGCTTGTTTAGTAATAGCGTTCTTTTCTCCCTTTCCTCTTTCGCCTTCAGTTAAATACCACTATGTCGGCAAACTGCTGAAGGATGGAGAAGAGCCCACCGTGTATTCGGATGGAGAAGAAACAAAAGAAGATCAAGATCGCAAGAACGATTAGCCAAGTCGGGGAAGACCGCTCTGAAGACGGTTGGGTTGGTTTTAGTAATTTTTTTTTTAAACAAAACAAAAATCAAAGGACTTTGTGTCACATTCCGGTTCGATTCTCCCAACACTTTTGATTTCTCAGCCCTGTTTTCAGAAATGGTACGACTCAATGCATCTTAATTAATCCGTATTCCCAAATGAACTCTGCCAATGTTCTGAAATAGAAGCGGTGCAAATCCAATTGGCATTGAATCAAAGCACACCGGGCATTAAAGTCCCATTAGAAACACACCGCCTTGCTGGTTGGTGCCACTGAACAGCAACTGGGTCGGGACTTTGTTCCAAAACACGTAATATGTAATTATACACTACGGCGACCAAAAGTTCTCCCGCATCTTCTTTGTCTCCAATTACCATTCCTTTTGCAACATTATTTTGTAATGACCTGCATACTTAATCTTTCCCACCAGACTTATTTACCATTCACGAGCCCCTGCTTTTGGTTTGTGCAGAGTTCAGGCCAAATCGTTGCAAATATGAACGGTTTGCAAACAAAAACAAAGTAAACATAACTTTCAAATGCGCTTCTTTACGAATAAGTAGAACACCTTGTTGACATGCAGAGCTGCATCATCCAAGCGGCCTAGTTTGTTTATCTTTCACACACATCTTCAGTATTGATTACATCTTGGTTCAGCCTGGTTTAAGTGGGTTAAATCCTACACACAGCAATGTATTGTAGTTATGACATGTTAGTGGAGATGAACATCAGTTGCAAAACGGAGATTGTTGGCTGAGCTTTGGGCATAGGCCTTGCTCCATTGTGCCATTCAGAGTGGCCATAGGTGGCAAATGGACTTGGGAGAGAATACTTCCAAAATAATCAGTTTGAATTAATTCACACTGGTGTAGGAAATCCAAAATAGTGATGGTAGATGCATTATTATTTTTTATTCTTTGGGGTTCTGCTTTCATTTTGCGCTATTCAAAACAATAACACTCGTCTCCACCGTAAATACAAACACCAATTGCGCATCTACGCTTCTTCTAAGATCTTCTTCTATAGGGTTTCCTTATTTTATTTTTTGCTTATTGGTAATCACTAGGCCTTAAAGACAGACAGGTAGCTGACTGGAGTGTTGATCTACCTCTGGGAAGTTTCTAAGCTAATTGATAGTAAGATAAGCATTCTTTTGTGTTGCCGTGTCTTTCCTGTTTTGAAGCTTAAGTTGCAGCCAGGCTTTAGAATCTGCTGCTTCGAGGACAACAAACTTGTATTTTGTTTGTTTTTAAGAGACATTGAATAAAACCTTGCTAGAAATACAACACTTGCTGTCATTGTGAATGTCGCCCGTTTTCCTTCCTCGCTGCAACTGCGAAATACGTATTTAGGATGATACTTGTTTCGTTTTTTACTAATTCAGTAAAACAGAAGATGCAAAGGAGTTCATGACTGTCAAGCTCAGGATAAAGAAGCTGGTGGAAGGGGAAAGGTGCATACCTCTGGAAAAAAGGAAATGAAACATAAGCCTTCTTCTTGTTTGAATTCTTTTCCCAAATGAAAATGCAGAATAAACAATTGTAGCCAAGGGGCACAAACATAGTACAACGAGGAAAAATGTTGGGCATCTTTAAGGAGTTGCAAAGTACCATTTGCAAATAATATTTTAAAGAGGGATCGAGGATAGTGGGATGGGAATAGGTGCTGTGAGTTTACCGAGCTATCTGGCCATGTTCTAGAAGCATTCTCTCCTGATGCTTCTCCCATATCTATGGCAAGCATCCTCAGAGATTGTGAGGTCTGTTTGAAACGCTACTGATTCTAGAGTTTTTTTAAATACTGGTAGCCGGATTTTGATCATTTTCATGGTTTCCTCCTTTCTTTTGAAATTGTCCACATGCTTGTGGATTTCAGTGGCTTCTCTGTGTAGTCGTGACCCAGCACTTCTGTTTCCTCAAATAATATGCTGTGTCCAGGTTGGTTCATCAAGTGTCAGGACAGTAAATAAAGAACAACACTCAGAAAACAGGGGAATTCCAGACAGGAAACAATCGGGGCCCGCTAACACCTCTCAACAAAAGATTCCCTCAGCAAGAAGCAGCCAGGTGTTGAAGCTGCAAAGCCATTCAATGCTAATCAAGCTGACCAATGGCAACATTCACACTTGCCTCAAGCAAACAAGAGTTCTTTCTCTCACTTTGGACATTATTCCAGATATACCAATCCCACTTGCCTAGTTTCCAACAGACCTTACAAACTCTGAGGATGCCTGTGGGCGAAACGTCAGGAGAGAATGCTTCTGGAACATAGCCAGACTTTTGAAGCTACTTCAAAAAGCTGCAAGTAAGGCAGTAGGCCCCGAATGGCAAGCCTCTTAATGGACCTCCCAGGTCAATATCATGCCTCAAAGAAACTAATCATTCCCCTTCACATCTCGCAATTCCTTTCTATTGTGCTCAGGAAATTTCATAAAACGGGCCGAAATCCATCATGTGTTAATTGTGTCTGTTACCTAACCAACCTGAATGCAAACGGAGGAGGGATTCTAGTCCATTTATGTAAGCAGTGGCAGATGAAAAGAGCTGAAAATCCCCACATAGGATCAGCTAATAGGCTATATAAGCAACCGGGAAAATTGTCAAAGGCTTTTTGTAAGCATTGAGCAAAGGGCACAACGCACAATCGTCATTGGAAACAGGCCTTCTAGTGAGTCAGAGCCATTATCACAGCTATAGAGCCCTTCCTGTAGGTCCAAAATAGAAATGTTTCTGAGTATATATATAATGCATTCTGAGACAATTCCACAAAATGATTCAAGATGCCTTTTGCACATTCACTTTCTCTCACTTCCGTTGTGCAGATATAACCATCTTTGAGGTAGGGTTGCTGTGATTTTTCCGGGCTGTATGGCCATGTTCCAGAAGCATTCTTTCCTGAGATTTCACCAGCATCTGTGGCAGCCATCCTCACAACTTTTGAGGATGCCTACCATAGATGTGGGCGAAATGTCAGGAGAGAATGCTTCTGGAACATGCCCAGACAGCCCCGAAAACTCACAGCAACCCAGTTATTTTATATATACAGTAGAGTCTCACTTATTCAAGACTCGCTTATCCAAGGTTCTAGATTATCCAATGCATTTTTGCAGTCAATGTTTAGCACCAATGATATTTTGGTGCTAAATTCATAAATACAGTAATTACAACATAACATTACTGCGTATTGAACTACTTTTTCTGTCAAATTTGTTGTAGAACATGATGTTTTGGTGCTTAATTTGTAAAATCATAACCTAATTTGATGTTTAATAGGCTTTTCCTTAATCCCTCCTTATTATCCAAGATATTCGCTTATCCAAGGTTCTGCCGGCCCGTTTAGCTTGGATAACTGAGACTCTATTGCATATATTTATTTGTGTATCACACCAGGAAATGCATTTGATGCCCCAGCAGCACAAGCAAAAGGTTAGTTTCAAAACAGAAGCGGTCTTTGGAGACTGGTTTGACGCAAAACACACTCCGTGAAGCCATTCAATGCCTGCATACGTTGGTTCGTTACCACTTTATTGGAGAAAAAGTCAACAAACAAACGAGTTTGCGAGGAAATGCGTAACACATGAAAAGTACCATGACCTGTAATAATAAATAAAGGATATCAAAGCAGAAACCAAAACTAAAGGAAATTGCTACTGTTCCCTCTCCATTTGGAACATGGGTCCCGTCATAGCTGTGGCCAACTTTGCCTGTTTCCTATGATATAGTCTCCACTGCAAATGGCTGAATGTTTCAAACTGTAAGATTGGGTTCCATACAATTTTAAGCAACAACTGAGTCAGGTCACTGGGTTTTTTTTGGCTCAGACAATATACTTCGGAAGGTCACTTATTCAAAGAAAGAAAACACCAACAAACATGGAAGAAAGACTTCAATCCCCTTTTGGCTGCTGTGTTTTGGCAGATCCATTGGATAATAATAATTATTATTATTGGATTGGAGCAAAGGAACATTGGTCTGGGAAGAACTTGTGAAAGTTGGCGTTCTTGGCTATCCTTCTTTTCCTTTGAAAAGGAAACAATAATTTTATAACACCTGAAAATTTAATGAGCAAAAGAAACGAATTTTTGGAAGGACTGTATTACTTTTGCTAGTTTCTCAGGGGTGACAATAGTTTAAGCTATTCCCAGTTTCAGAAGCACATCCCAACTACTCTGCATGTTGCATTAATTGGGAAGTTGGGAGACTGCCTCTCAAGACGTGCTTTTCTTTAAAATCTATTTTGGAAAAAAAGACAAGACAGATGGGGTTTGATTGAAGCAGTGATGTATTACTGGGATGCTCATCTCTTTTGTGCCCTGCACCTCATTCTTTTCCTCTGGAAAGGCCGCTATTTCCACAACAAGAAGAGAAAGACTTGCCCAGTTACCTGCTTCAAGGCGGAACGTTTCTGCAACGCTTGGCTTTTTAAAAAGGCAACTTGGAGCCAAGATTTAAAGGAAGTATCATGGAGTCTCTCCACACCCCAACACTGCTGCTTTCATGCCAATCTGAGCCCCATATTTAAGGCAAGAATGGGCAACCTCGTACTCTCCAGAGGTTTTGGCCAGCAGCTTCTATCTTGGATAACAAACGTGAAAGGACTATGGAATCTGTAAGTGAAAACATCTGGAGGGCCCAAGTTTCCCCACCCCTGAAATCTGACCTCTCCCACTAACAGAAGGCAGCCACTTGGGGATCAATGCAGGAAAGCCTGTCATGTCAATCTGTATCCTTTTCCATAAATTCAAACGGGGCCAAAGGAGGATCTGAACCAACAACCAACTTCCTAGATGAAACGACGGTCATCGAAGCTTACTGACTTTGAATTTACATCATGTTTATAAGTGTGCAACAGATTCTAAACATGTTCCTTGTCACATTTTGTCTCTCACACCATCCCCTTTCTGACACGACTTGAGGAGGCACTTTCTTTTTAAGTCTTATAAATTAAAAAATATTTATTCGATTGGTATATAAGTGGCTTAGGCGTAACTCCTCTCACCGGCAGGACTTGCATTCTGTAGCTCTATCCCAAAAAGACAGCAGCAGGGACCGTTCAGCTCAGCCCAGACCCTTGAGCAGTCCATGATTCAATAAGGCCTCACTCTTTTCTGTTGTTTTGGTCCTTCTTTGGTAGATGCCAAATCCGCTGACGGATTTCTGCCCTTTCTGCTTCACCTGTTGCAAGCACTGCTCTCCCGCCACCGGCAAGCAGTGGAGCCTAAGCCAAGTGTCTGTGTCACCAAAGGTCTACTGTACAGTTACATTCCTCAAAGAGTCCTATAAAAGTCTCAGGATCTCCATCAGGACCAAAGGAAACTAGCATCCTCTTCCAAACTCCGCTCCGCAGACTGCCTCTGGATATGGACTCGTCTGCATGATTTCCATGGGAGGCAAAGGCCATCCTTCGGAGCAGGCTTCAACCTCGCGCCTCAAGAGCAAGTCCCCTGCAAACCGGGAGAGAGTGGCAGCACAGCCTCAAGACTTAAGAAGGGTCATGTTGCAGAAGCTGCTAAAGACCTCAAAATATGGTGTTGCAAAACCGACATCTGCCCCATACTTGTCTACCTAGTTCTTTCAGTCACCACCCTCCGCCAAAGACACCCACCATTTCTAACTCAGCTTTGGGCTGCCCTAACAGTTACCTTTCTGTAGAGATGTTCAATGTATGGACAGAATCACTGGGGTGTTGTGTGGTTTCCGGGTTGTATGGCCGTCTTCTAGCAGCATTTTCTCCTCCTGACATTCGCCTGCACCTGTGGATGGCATCTCCAGAGGATCTGATGGTAGTCAAGCAAGTGGAGTATATATATATTCCTGTGGGATTTTCATGGTTTCTTCCTCCCTGTTGAAATTTTCCACACCACAAGCACATGGACAATTTCAACAGAAAGGAAGAAGGAACCATGAAAATGAATAAAAGTTGGCTTCCATCAAAAAACACTAGAATCAAGACAGTGATTAAGGAACATCACCCAGGCGAAGGAGGTCTCCAAGCAGTAAGCAATCAAGGGCCAGTAAACACCACCCAGTTTTCTCCAGGCAGAAAACAATGCAAAGGGAACCAAGGCCAGGCTACTTCTATGCAGATGCCCTCACTCATTGACTATGTTATCATCGTCGTTACTCACATTCTACTCAACACACAGAAATCTAGCTTGCAAATTGCACCCTTTATTCTTTTTGAACTGACAATGCTTCTTTCCTCCCGCTCTGGACATTAATCCACATCTATGTTGTATACTCCATTTATTTAACTACCATCAGATCCTCTGAAGATGCCAGCCACAGATGCAGGCGAAATGTCAGGAGAAAATGCTGCCAGAACATGGCCATACATCCCGGAAACTACACAACACCCCAGCCCCCTTTCTGCCGGACTCTTGAAAGCTCCCTGCGCTCCATCCCTCGCAGCATGCCCTCTCTCACCAGTCCCGTTACGCCCACAATCCCCTTACCTGCCTCTTGGTGGGCTTCTTGGAGCTGAGAGGCACTCAGGCGGATGACGTCCTTTGCTTTGACCGCTCCTCCTCCGATGGCCTGGAGCGTCTTGCATTGCATTTTGTGGTGGAGCATCTTGCTGCATCTCCTCTGCATCTTGTCCAGGCTCTCCACCTCCTCGCGATGGTTTGTTCTAAAGACGTTTGGTTCATCATCATCCTCGGGCAGAGAGCTACTCGAAGTCCTTTTCTTTCTCTTCTTCTTCTTCTTCTTCTTCCTCCTGCTAGACTCCCTCTCCTCTTCGCTAGACGCCCATTTGGTGTTTGGCCCGTCGTGCTGGACTTTGCCGCCGGGTCTCTTCAATCCCGCTTTGAGCCTTTGCCTCGACCGCTTTATGGAGCCGCAACGCTCAGGGTTGGAGCAGAACCTGCGTGTGGTGCCTTGCGTGCTGGGATCGGTACAGGCGACGTTTTGGACACAAATCAGCAATTCTCTGGCTCCCGACTTGCTCAAAGGCCACGGGTCACAGCTAGTTCGGCAACTACCATTCCTTCTCTCCGTTCTGTTCCATGAGTCATTAAGAGCCTCGCTGAAATATTCAGAGTCACTGCTTATCTCTTCTAATAAATCCTTGAGTTTATACATGCAGCCGAATGGCTTGTGTGATGACATAACTGCCGTTCCAGTATCTTTTCCTTGGCATTTCGTATTATAAGCACTGGTGCTGACTAGAATAGGAGCATGTAGTTCATCCAAAGAGCCACTGCTCCGTACTTGGAAGCTTTTGGTAAACTTGCTCGAATCTGCCTGGCTCTTGAATGCGGGTTCTTTCTCTATTACTTTGTTCCATCTGAAATCTCTCTCACGACAGTCTGGTGCTGGACCCATTTCTTTCAAATGCTGCCTCTCTTTGCTCTTGAGGCTGATGCGAATGCTGTTCCCATTTTGACACACGCTCCTCTCCCGCCAAGGTTTCTCTGCCGGGTTGGGCAACGCTGCACAAATCCGTGCGTATCGTGGAGTTTGGTAGTAGTTTAGTAAATAATGGATGAATTCCTCCGTTTCGTAAACTTTTTGCTGTGTGCGTTTTCCGGCACCCAAGTTTTGTTGTGGGTAATCCGCTGCGTGAGGTGGCTTTACGGCTTGACAGTCCTGAGTGACTGTGACCCGTAACAAGCCAGAGGCATGACATCTGTCGGCGGCCTTCTCTGTTACGCAGCTGATTATTGTCCTCGAGCCCGGCTTGTTCAAAATTGTCCTCACCAAAGGACAAGGCGATGTCAGCGAATCGTCCCCGACGGGCTGTTCTTTCTCTCTTTCTGAAATATCCCCATTATCCAATTGTGCCAAAGGATACTTGAGGTTTTTCTCATCTATAAGTTCTGGGTGCTGGAGAGAATGAGAATCCTCCTTCTCCTTCAGTGAATTCTTTTTCTGGGGTGCGGGAAACAAATCCTCCCTTTCGTTTTCAAAATCCCGTGCCGGCCTCGATGACAGCACAACATTCTTCAAAATAATAATTAAAAAATGGAAAGACAGAATTACAGCAAAACTCAATGAATGACATCTGCAGAACAAAAAAATAAAATTGACACTGTCTAATTAGAAATTGTGGGATGTGAATGGTGCCTTTTGGTGCCTGAAGCAGGAAAGCTACATGGCACGTGGTTTTCCGACAGACACAGAGTAGAGTCAACTAGAGATTCTCCTGACCAAGAATCAGAGTCAGATGCAGACTTGGTCAAATATAAGAGTTAAATCAATTGACAGCAATGGGTCCAAGTCATGCCTAACTTCAAGCCTTATTATAATTGTTTGCTGTAGTATAAAAATAAATGAAATCAAACTGACTGAAAATGAACAGAAGCGACATCAAAAACATGAGCATGCTTTCATACCACCCTGCTCTTTCAACTATCCGCTTGCAAAAGGAGTTGTACAAAACGTACATATGGGTTGTGCCATTTGGATCATACCTGCCACTCAACCATTTCTATAGAACACCCATAAGGTCAAATTATACTGTTGACAAAAAGCAAACAGAAGTTTCCCTCACTGTAGGAGCTGTGTGTGTGTGTGTGTGTGTGTGTGTGTGTGTATGTATATGTATATGTATATATATGTATGTATGTATATGTATATATTCTCACAATCAGATAAGCTTTAAATAAGCTGTTCTTAAAAACTGAAATCATCCAAAGATGGTGACTTATTAAAGGCTGATTTTTTCCCCTCTTGCAATGAATGTAATAATTAAAAATTAACATCCTATGTGAAAAAGACAATAAGCAAGACATTTTCATGGCCATGGATTAGGAGTTAAGGATTTTGTCTTTAATCATTGGGTATTGTTATAAGAATGTCCTCAAGTGCTACATGCTGCTTCATTTCTTCACAGGTACATGGATTTCACTGCACTAAAGAAACAAACTCAATCCACACCTGTGTTTTTGACAGTTGAAATGAGGATTTCCAAAAGAAAAAAGAACCAAAAAAGATAGTCAAGAGATTGCTGACTCTCACAGCTAATGATAACATGGTGCTACCCCTCGCATAGGTAACTCTTCCTTCCATCTCACAATAAGTCTAATGCACCAAAATAAAGTGCACCTGGAGTAGGGAGGATGGGACCTCTTTTTTTGGTATCTACATGTTCTATTATACAGACTTGTGGAAATCTTTTGGAATACTTTTGAAAAAAGACATGTATTCTTACTTTTATTTGGTTTAACAGCACTGTAAGCAGCCTGATAGATTCCACTCTTCTCTGAGCTAGGAGGTATTTCCTCTCTTCCCATTCAGGCATATTTTCTGGCCACAACTCTTCTCCCGCTGTTACCTTCTGCTGCTTTCTTGGGCGTTTGTCATCGCGATCTATCTGTCTTTTTTCCCGTCTCTTGATCTTAGACTTCCTCTTTCCTTCTCCAACTTTTTTTTCATCATCATCATCACCACCATCACGTCTTTTTCTAGGCAATTGTTAATATGGGACAATTTAGATTTGTTTTAAAACAGCCTATATTACATTTCTAACTTTTGGAGGGTAGGAAAAGTTTTACTGATGCTGAAGGGAAGGATTATTCATGCTTGGAATCTAGTAGCTGTTACACACAAGTAGTAACGCCACCTAGAAATGGGTATTTTGAATATAACACCTCCTATATATATATATATATATATATATATATATATATCTCCAAGATGAAAAATATTTCATGACACTCTGAAACTTTCTCTTAGACTATCTTACAATCTCAAGATATCCTGGGATTATATCTAGAGCCACAGACATTATCTGAAAACAATCCCATACATGTTAAAACTCATTAGTTTCAATGCGACTTGAACACATGCCTGCAGATTAGATTGTGGCCTACATTCTTCCTTAGTAATATAACATAACTCGGATCTTCTTCTGCCCATCATAGTTTGAGACCCAATTGCCTCAATCTACTTTGAATCAAAATCTTTGGCCCTAAAATGCAGCCACTGCACTGCATGTCTCATGTCATTCTTCACTTTAGAAAAAACAATGCAGGTCTAAATAGTCCTCCTTTGTAAATAGCTAAGGCTTTCAGGGAAATACACAACACAAACTTTATTATGGTCCAAAGACCCACAGCTGTTGAATAAGTATCGTACAGAAATTTACAATTCCCTCGTAACCGGGGAAATAAATAATACAGACACATACTACACAGTGTCAGGTAATACCCTGATCGGAAACTAGGCTCTTTCTCAGTCTTGCTGAGAGTAAAGAGTATAGT